>NC_056738.1:553581142-553708642 GCF_019279795.1 Protopterus annectens | reverse complement strand
TTCAAGTGGTTGTAAGCGGGTTTGCGCAGAGGTAAGCACTGCTGACTTCCAATCATAGTGTCTTACACATAGTTAGCTCTTCCTTTGCTTAATTCTGTGTTGGTGGTGCTTCACCCCACCCACACGCACTTGCACAGGCTCACTAGTGCTTACATATGCTTACTATTGCTTATCTGTTTTTGCGCCTGCTTACTGCTGACTTATTCATTATGGTACTGACTCTTCACATGTGCATTTCATCCAGTACGCCAGTTCACATTTAGATGTTATTTAGTAGGTTATACAGCAATAAAATGTGCAGATTTCACATGGAAAATGGTATGTGTTGCAGTGGGACTCGAACTGGGAAGGCCTGCTCGTTAAGCAGATGCTCTGACCACTGCACTATTGCTGTGTTGGTTTATTTGCATATATCTTCCTTGTTATCCTGTTCAGCCTTTTAAGCTGTTTTAACCATAGCTAAGCGATGGGCACACCCACACACCTACAGTTAGCTGTACTTGGAGTTTTAGAAATAAAGACAGGGGTTACGTCTTTTTATGTTTATGTCCTGTTGCTGTTGTACACATGGGGAACTGTTGGTGGGGATATGCGGACACCTATGAGCAGTCTCACTCATTTATTTACAGTTTCTGCTGTTCTACTTTGCAGGGGCATGTTTATTCTGAGAAGTCAGGCAGCGTGCCTTCATTAATATGCTTGGCACGCTGCCGTCCTCCTCCTAAATGGCTGCTTCCATCCAGGACTAGACTAGTCCTGCATGGAAGATTAGTGAATCTGGGGTATTGTGTTTATTCTCTGTTAATTAAAGGTTCCCTACTCTTTTTGATAGGTGCCATGGGATCTTTTACATCCACCTGACCTAAAAATAAAGCAGTTGGGACCTTGGTTTAACATCTCATTTGAAGGACAAATTAAATGATGCAAGATTTTTTTCAGTTGTTAACAAAATAAATCAACTAGGCACAATTGCTTCTTTTCAGGGGTGCCCTTGGAAACATTATCTGACTAAGAATGGTTAAACAAAGACTGAGGGAACCAAACTCAGAAGTACAGGATGATGATGATTAGCAATTCATCGGCTTAACTGTCAGCACTGAAACTACTAGCTAGTTAGTACAGCTTAACGTCTGAATGCACCAAAAGTTGATAATTATTTCAGATTCTGAATTATCTCAAAAGAATCATTGTTAGGACAGAGCTTTTTTGAGATTTATGCCTATAGTGAATGGAATTAGACATATTAAAGTTTTTGCTAAATCTTCTTAAAAATGAATGCTGGCATCTATTATTTCTTTTTGTTATTTCTAAATTAGCAAAATAGTATAAAGATATCAATATCGTGGCATTTAGTACTTCATTACTAAGCTGTTTTTTATGTTAATGAACACAATAATATAAAAGAAAGAAATCAACATAGTGACGCACAGTGAATCATTATCAAAAACTTCATTATAAATGAATATTAAAACAATAAAGAGGAATTCATATTCAAATTACTTAAGTTAAAAAATAAATCAGGAACAGCTCTTATTAAATGTGTATTATTTCTTTCTGTACAGAAAAAAACTCTGCACTGTAACTTCATGTTCTTCATCTAAAAACATCATGATACTTTTCTATAACATCAGTAAACTAATGCATAGGCAAAGAGGATCAGGGGAAATAATAAAATAAACATAAAATAAGCAGTCTGACTAAAATCACTATTCTGCCATGCAAGTCAATGGCAGGCAGAAGACAACCTGGCCAGTGAGTAGTGGTTGCTAAGAGGGGAGGCTCAGTGTGAGACATGTAACTATGCATTAGCAGGCAATCTTATGCAAATGAGGGGAAGGATAGTGAATCCCAGTTTTCCCCAGCATGTGAGTCAGTTCTGAACAGTGTAAGAGTAGGAATAGCTTGGTGCAAGCCTAGGAGGTAGGTGACATCATGGGGGGTGTCAGGCATACTGTAAGTGTATTGGAGCCCTGTGGCTTGGGTTTGCTCCTAGCATAGCACAGCTAAGCTAGGGGGGGTGTCTAAACTTGCTTAGCACTCTTTACAAAGCCTAAGCAGGTTTGCATGCTGCACACCTGGTTTTACAGCAATAAAAAAGAGATTAAACCAGGAAATAGCAGCAGTGTGCACATTTGAGCACTCTGTTTGCACAGCGCACCCCTGGGCTGAAACAGGAAGAGAATGGGAAGGAAAAACAGCAGTAGGAAGGTAATCGAGGAGAACTAGCTTATCTGGCAGGTGAAATGTATCAGAATCAGCCAATTACACAGGCAGCAGACCAGCCCAGCCCAGAACACTACTATAAACTAAGCAACCACCTTCCCCTCTGGTTTTTCCCACACTCTACACCACTGGTGTATAGAAGCAGGAAAATTTTAACAAACAAACCTACAAAATGAGAAGGGCTGCGGCAGGCAACATAGAACAACATGTGCAAGAGGCTGAGGGTGGTGAGGATGTGAATGCTGCTGATCAACCCACAGTGAGGAGACGGAGAAGAGTGTACAGAGCCAGGGTAACCTACCAGGGGCTACATGAGCTGGAGAAAGTGGAATGCTAATGGGTGGACAGAGACTTCCTACAGCAAATTGTTGAGCTGTGCCAGCCACACCTGACACACCAAACTGACCCAGGGGAACCCATCCCAGTGGATAGCAATGTATGTGTAGGCCTAGGAATACTAGCTACAGGTACCTCCCAAAGCTCATTGGGGATATCATGGTGATCTCACAGGCATCAGCATCCAGAGTATTCCACCATTTCCTGGATGCCATGTCAGCACATGCCAGTGAGCACATATATTTCCTCAACACCCATGAGGTCTTGACCAGCAATGCATCTCTTCCACCAAATAGCAGATTAGCCTGAGGTATGGTTGCTATAGACTGCACACACATATGCATCCAAGCACCACCCGGTGATCAGGGTAGGGCCTACATCAACCGCAGGGGCATCCCCTCCATCAACTGCCAGGTTGTATGTGATCCCCACGGCATTATAATGAATGTGTGTGCTTGCTGCCTGGAAGCTATGATAATTCCCACATATGGCATCTGATGCAGCTGTACCTGAGATTTGCCAATGGGGACATCCCCTACAGTCACCTAGTAGGGAATGCTGGTTACACACTGGAGCCATGGCTGATGACACCCATCAGAAATACACACACACACCTGAACAAGAATGCCATAATGAGGCACACGCACAGACCACACTTATAATAGAGCATGTGTTTGGGATGCTCAGGTCATGGTTCCAGTGTCTGGACACATCCGGTGGAGCCCTGCAGTACTCACCAGCTACATGTACCCAAATTGTTATGGTATGTGCTATGCTACACAATATGATCCTGCAGAAACAGTTGCAGCAGGAACAGCATGGGGCAGGGCCAAACAGCCCCCACCAATGCCAAGGGCTGCACAGGCTCAGAGTGACTCAGAGGAGGAACAACCTGACCCTGCCCCAGCAGGCAGATGGAGGCATGGCCAATATGCCAAGGCTGCGGCAAAGAGACAACACATAGCACATACACTGACACAGTAGGGACCCAGGGAATGACACCGCCCTCTGACTCACACATACAGTAAAAGGGATGCCAAACATGACACTAACTGTGCTCAACCATGTATAGGGAGTGTACTATGTGCATCAGACATAGGCAGCCCTCCAGCACGATCCGCAAGTCTAGCACACCCTCAAGGTAAGTCAATCAACCTACCAATTGCTGAATGGAGTAGAATGTGTTGTTACCTGTATCTATGGTATGGATCTAAGCATGCATGGGAATTGGGTGGCTGAATGTTATGGCAGCAGTCAGTAGACACCCATAGTGGCACCATGACATCTGTAACACATACTGGAGTCACCATAGTAGCCAGTACTACACTGGGTGACAAAACCCAATGCAGGAAATGTGCTGAGCAACATGTGTGTCCATATGACCCACACATGCCAGTCAGGGTCGTTCACATACCCAACAACAGTCTCAGCCAATGGGATAGATGTAGACAAACCCAAACTGAGCCTGTATCATGGCCACTGAATGATGGCCATGGTTAACCTCCCCTCCAGACCTACACAGACAGACTACAGCAGGTCAGGCAGTGGGATGTTACTTCTGAAGGGAAGGAAGTCAGACAATAATATGTAGGGCAACCAAAGCCACGATCTGTAGTACACTGGTATGCCTCTAGTCAGCATGATAGTTGACAATACAGAATGAAATGGAGTACCTGACATACAAGTACAGTCATAGCAAATGTGTACAAGTGTCACGTGTGGCCCCCACATCCTACGTAGTAATGTAATAACAGTCAGGTGTGCCCCTCAACTCTGTGTAGAAATGTAGAAATGGACCGGTGTGCCCCCCTATGTAGTAATGTAATAACAATCAGGTGTGCCTCCCCATCCTGTGCAGAAATGTAGAAATAGTTAGGTGAGCCCCCCCACCCTATGTAGTAATGTAATAACAGTCAGGTGTATCCCCCAACCCTGTGTAGAAATATTTAGGTGAGCCCCCCCCACCCTACATAGGAATGTAATAACAATCAGGTGTGCCCCCCCAACCCTGTGTAGAAATGTAGAAATAGACAGGTGTGCCCCCCCATGTAGTAATGTAATAACAGTCAGGTGTGCCCCCCATCCTGTGTAGAAATGTAGAAACAGTCGGCTGAAACCCACCCCATCCTATGCAGGAATGTAGGAACAGTCAATGTCAAATGCTTGATGGATACCCTGCAGAAACAACAGGCCACCTGTCAGTGTACAACACCAAGGCCAGCACAGCAGTACAAACTACTTGGATTTGATCTACACATTAAATACAGAAGGCCATACTGGCCATGCTCACACATTAGAGAAATGAAGGCAATGTCAGTCAACAACATACTGAAAGGTCATACTGGGCATGCTCACACACACATGAAGGCCATGTCTGCAAACACCTGTGGACCAGACAAATCTGGCATTTGCAGTTGTTAGTGCAGGCACTCATCAGTATGTGCCACGCATGCCTTGCACACACAGTGGATAGGAATACAGACATATATGTAAGGACAGCACACTATAATAAGCCAAAGGTAGATGTACATAGATGTGTGGAAGAGGGTGACTGTGACAAGGAGCCATCCAGGCCTGTCCCACCCAGCACACAGCCAAAGGGCCCCAAACACATGAGGTTCAGATATCACTCACTGCAGATACTAGCCACCAGTATCTGTCAGCATTACAGACAATTGGTGCACGTGCCAGCTGTGAAACATGACTGTACAAGAAAGTAGTAATCTAGCAGCTGTATACATGTACCTGTGAAATATGACCCTGTGTCTGCCCGCATGTGGTGTGTCAACCTCTACATGAATGGGTTATGTCCTATGCACACACATGCTGCCCTCCCCATAGCCCTACTATGACAAGCCTGCTGAGGTCATCCACTGTGAAATACACCCTTGGGAGAGTTGTAACCCAGTAATCTCTGTTGTGTGTACCATAACTTCATACTGCTGTAGTGTGATAAAATAGTTAGGTAGGAGTTCAATTCCCAGACATGGAAAGTGTGTGTTTGTGCATGTATGTCTGACTCTGTGTAGAGAGTAATGCGTTTTAAAGTAGTCACACTCCCTATAATTCAAATGCTCGTCTTTAGCAAGGCTGCTGATGTCATCCACCTAGAAATATACCTCTGGGAAAAGTGTAGCCCAGTAATCTCCATAGCTTGTCCTGTAACTGCTTACTGCTGTAGTGTGATAAATTAGTTAGGTAGATGTTCTAGTCCCAGACATGGCAAGTTTGTGTATCTGTCTGACTCTGTCTGTGTAGTGAGCAATCCTTTTTAAGGTAGTCACACTCCCTACAATTCAGATGCTCATCTTTGGCAAGGCTGCTAATGTCATCCATCTAGAAATACACCTCTGGGAGGAACATAGCCCAGTAATCTCTGGAGTGCATCCTGTAACTGCATACTGCTGTAGTGCGATAAATTTGTTAGGCAGCTGTTCTCATCCCAGACATAGCAAATGTTTGTCTGTCTGTAAAGAGAGCAATGCTTTTTAGGGTACTCACACTCCCTACAATGCAAATGCTCATCTTTGGCATGGCTGCTGATGTCATCTACCTAGAAATACACCTCTGGGAAGGATGCAGCAAAGTAATCTCCTTAGAGCATCATGTAACTGCATACTGCTGTAGTGTGATAAATTAGATAGCTGTTCTAATCCCAAGCATGGCAAGTGTTTGTATGTGTGTCTGTCTGTGAAGAGAGCAATGCTTTCAAGGGTAGTCACACTCCCAACAATTCAAATGCTCATCTTTAGCAAGGCTGCTGATGTCATCCACCTAGAAATATACCTCTGTAAAAAATATAGCCCAGTATCTCCATAGCATGCCCTGTAACTGCATACTGCTGTAGTATGCTATAGAACGCTGGTAGGGTTCATAGGTTCATAGGTTCATAGATTAGTACTAAGCTAACTGCCCTTGCGAGCCATTTTAAGCCTAGCCAATTATCCCTTGTGAGACTCAAACCCTGCACCTTCTGTTTTTAAGGACAATACCTTAACCATTAGGCCACCCTCCCAACTCTCTACCCACTCATGGTGAGTGTAGATGTTTTGTGTGTGTTCCAATGTCTGTGCAGGGAACAATGCATTTTAGGCTAGTCACACTCAGTACATTTCAATTGCCCAGCTTTGGCAATCCTACTGATGCCATTCATTGTGAAATACAACTTTGAGGAAGGAGTTCTCCAGCAATCCATGTGGCGCGTCCTACAACAGCTCCATGCTTTAGTGTGATCTAGACCCCCTGTTAGGGGATCTATATCCACACATGACGGTTGTGGATGTTTTGTGTGTATTCCAATGTCTGTACAGGGAACAATGTATTTTAGGCTAGTCACACTCAGTACATTTCAAATGCCCAGCTTTGGCAATCCTGCTGATGTCATTCATTGTGAAATACAACTTTGGGGAAGGAGATCTCCAGCAATCCACGTGGTGGGTCCTACAACTCCTCCATGCTTTAATGTCATATAGACCTCTGTTAGGGGTTCCATACCTGCACGTGTTGGTTGAAGATGTTTTGTGTGTCTGTCACTGTCTGATTAGGGAGCAATGCATTTTAGCCTAGCTACACTCACTACAAGTTGAATTTCCTACTTTGCCAATCCTGCTGCTGTCATACAATGTGATACACACCTTTGGAGAAAAAGAACTCAATTAATCTCTGTAGCAGTACTATAACTACGTAGTGCTGTAGTGTAATAAACTAGCTAGGTAGTGGTTCTAATCCCAGGCATGACAGGTGTGTGTGTGTGAGACTTGTATCCTGTGTGGAAAGGGGTGTGAATGTGTGATACCTGAGCCCAATTGGGAGTGAGTTATGCAAATTGCTTATATGGTAGCCCTAGTATATATCACAATATCCACCATACAGGGATAACAGATGTGAAATAGCCAAGAGGCTGGGGTGCAAATCCATACCATACATGCAATCACAGTTAACGACTCCAGTATTACCCAGAGCACACTCTCAACCCATGTCCCATACATACACACACATGCCTAGGCAACAGCCAATATGTGGATAGTACACTGCATATTGGCCACTGGCAGTAACTATGTAGTGACTGCAGTGGGCTACAGAAGGCATGGTACCCTGTCCATCTGTCCAATAGGCACGTACATGCAGACATTGCACCATGTTCCCCACTGGACTTCTGCAACACCTGTCACATGTGACCCAGAAAGGAAATACCATGCCTGAAAACATGCCCTGTATGGACAGATGCCGCTAACACCAGGGAATGCCATTAGCATGCTATCAATGTAGGTGCAGGATAAACCTGTGGTCCATTATCATTTCCACAACACAGGTGGCCATGACTGGCACATCTGCTGATAATCTGTGTACACAACATGGGCCAGACACCCCAGGGACAGTTCTACATGTCACTGTATATGCATGTGGGAGGTGTGCACATGGACTAAGGAACACATATGGCAAGTGATGCACAGCATTGGGCACACACAATAGTCACCCAGACACCCAGGTGACTGGATGGGGGATACAATACCCACTTGTGTGGGCAAATGCAGAAACCACAGCCCTGAACCACAATGCTGATCATTGTCATGTGGCCTGATGCCAAGGTATACCCATCACTTAGCCTCGTATAGCCATCTGGCACAGTCAACCACCACACACCCATGCAGAGATACACCCATGCATGTCAGTACTGGCACCCTGTGTGTTTGTGCATGTGTTGTATGATGTGTATGATCACATCCACACTCACTACAACCCCCATTGGCATGCTGAAGCATGCTGTCTGATGTCAGACACTTCCCCAAACCCTTTGCCCATATCTCCTCTGTTTGACCCCAGTGGTGCATGTGATAACTGCACAGTACTGTGGCAATCTCACTAGTGATGGGTTGTATTCGTAGCCATACCAAGTGTGGCAATGTATGTGCGGCCCTGTGAGAATGTGGCTGTGCTGTCACTGGCAACTGTACATGTGGACAGGCACGTGTACTACACCTACCGTATAGCTACCATATCCCTGTTGCAGATGTCACTCACCATCACATATATGTTCTGAGGGCTCCACAACATGTAACCTATGTGGCACATCCAATAAGTGCATAGAAATGTGATAGCATGACATAGTCATCAGGGGGTTGATACCCTGTGCTGGTAGGTGTGTGCCACAAACATGCTTAGGCTTTACACTCCCTCCGCTACCTGATGTGCCTTTGCCTCTGTCTGCCTCTCTCACTCCCTCTCTGGTGGATGTGGAGACCTACACCTGCTTTGCTTAGGCAGCAGCATGTGTATTTTCAGTGATGCACATGATCAGCTGATGGCCTCTGCATGAGTTGCAGTCCTCCCCTAGCTGATTGCATGTGGAAGAGCTGTGGTAACATTCCCATAGCTAATTGCATGGAAACACACTCGAATATCTAGGAACATCATGTTGGTGTCGGCCCTTTTCATTCACTGTGAGCAGGAACAAGATCTGTTGTTTGGCAAATAGCATCTCAGATGGATTGGGGATTTATCTCTAACAACATACACTGTGGAAACAGGGCAACACACAGGAGGGGGATGTGCCTGACCTGACTACAGACTGCAAGTGCTGCTACACTGCATGTGGAGTAATGCTGGTTTAATAGTATGTGTGTGGATATGGCTGTCCTACATGTTTTAATACCTGCCATGTCAGTTCTATGTTTATGAGGGATCCCCATCTGTATGCTCATCTGCAGACTAGGCAGTGTGTTGTGACCTTGGTTTCATATGTTACCCACAGAGCATGTATCTGTGAACTGCAGAAGGTAGTGTGAGGATTTCAGTCCACGGATGGTGAAAGCCGTGACAGTTACTGACTTCATATCCCTCATAGGACATCTGTTGCAACAAACCCGGTTACAACAGTAAATATACGAGGTTATCACAGCAATATGTCAATATTAGCCCAGTGTATATACTGCCAGCCACAACTCTGTCAACCTTTGTACATATGTCATGCATTAAGAGGTGCATATGTGGTGTACACCATCATTAGTGTCATCATATCTGATAACAAGACACTGAGATATCAGAATGCTACATACGTTATGTACAGTAGAGGTTATATTTGATGACATAACCTGGACATTCTGTGGTTGTTTGTACAGTACTGAGGTCTGTGTACCAATGGTGAATGTCAACAGCATGTGTATTGTTTATATGTTCTTTAGCCTGTATACAGACTGTGGTAGATGTCATTGTTATAGGTGCCGTCCTATCTGATGTTACATGCTGCTCCACTGTATGTTACTGTATTGACTTACATGTTTATAGGGCCATACACACACATGTCCCATACCACAGAGAGCCAGCAGACCAAACCATGTAGCAGCCCAGTATATGTAGGGTTAGTCTGTGAGTTACACATATGAGGATGGTGTTGAACAGATAGTCCATATACTGTAATATTATGCTAGTTTACCATATGTGGCTGTGTTCACATTGGCTGTGGTTATGCACTTTCACACAGGTGTATCTTACCCTGTGCTGTGATATGCTTGCAGAGCATGCTATATATGCAGGTACATGTGCATTCCCCCATAGGAGATGTAGGCCAGTGTTGAGCCAGTCTGCCTGTAGCCTGCACAGTGCATTGTTTCATGCCTAGCAGCTTAGTGTACTTACCCAGTGAGATGTCATGTGCAGATACTTGCTGGATGTACTGCTGCCTGGCATCACTTAACAGTGATGTATGTCAGACAGAGCAGTGGGATGCTGTACAGATGTATGTCAATATCTAGTGGGTAGTATGTGGCCATGGCACCCCTGTACCAGTGGTTATTACGTGTCAGACCAGACAGGGGTGTGTGAATGCATAACCTATGGTGGCGTATGTATAGCAGTTGTTATGGTTATACCCATCTACATGGCTGTTAACATCCATATTGTCATGCATGGTACACATGTTTTGTACTAAGGGGTTTTGTGCATACCTCTGGACTGTACAGAGTGTTTCAGATTGTCCACATATATTGGTCAATATATCTGCTGCAGTCCACAGGGGCATTATGTGCTAACAGTGGTACTTTACTATGATGTCCTTAGGATGTCTGCCAGTAGTAAATGGCACACATGTGGAAAGCAAATGTGACCTCCCACACTAACCATGTCTGTGATGACAATCCCAATTACAGTAGCAATAGTCTACTAATATACCTGCTATACCTACCGGACATCTCCTTGCATATGAAGTTGGGACTATAGGGGCTGGGGTAGGGCTACACTCCATGTCCAGGACATATGGTAAAAATATCTGTACATATAATTATCCAAATATCTATATATATGATTACACCTACACATATCAACATATATAGATGGGTATGTATATGTACATAAATATACATATGCATACCCAGATATATACATATACAGAGCAATATATGTCTACACATATACAGATAGGGATACATATGCACATATATGTATGGGATATCTACAGATATATCTACAGTAGTAGGTGTATCGGAATAGAAATGTATGCACATATAGTTATAAATATCTATATCTATATATATATATATATATATACCAACATAACTTGGCATATCTGTACACATAGGATGTACATACATATATAGCTATATAAACATATATCTATATGTACATATACATATACCTATATATAAACATATGTATATATACATATATGTATAGATATGTACACATATGTACATATGAAGAGATCTACACATGGCCATATATATGTAGCACTATACAGATGTGTATACAGACATATGTATGTGTATACCTGTGTATGTACATGTAGACATCTATACACCTATGATATGTATACAACCATATTCTTGTCATGAGTAAACGTCACGGTTGTGTATACCATCCTGCATGTATCCCACCGTATGTATCTGCTATGTGTACATTATGATAAAACAAAATATGTGATGCAACAGTCATATTAATAACAAGGACTACATAGTCTAGGAAGTAAAGGCAATTGTTCAATACTACTCAATATGTGTAATGACAGCTATATTGGTAAAACAACAGCTGTCTCCACAGTGGTCATGGCATAGTGGTTAAGTGCTGTGACCTCAGTGTAAAGGATCCTGACTTCAAGACCTGCAAGGGCTGTTCATTTTGTTGCTGGGCAGAACAAGGTCTGTTGGATACAGAGTGGTTAAGGCAGTATTTGTGCAATGTAAGCCACACACATCAGTATCACGACATTGCTAGGTAGGGGTCTAGTCCCAGTGTTGGCAAGTAACAGTGTGTGTGTATGTGGATGGGTCTACATCAGGTTGCAGGGTATACATGCCTTAGCGGGTCACCTTACCAAGTGGCACAAGCAATACCCGGTATAGTAACCTGTAAAATGTGCTCGACTGTACCCCAGATATGTCACTGCCATGGTGTCAGCAAAGTAACATACCCCATTGTGTAATATGACTGCAGACCATCCTCGTGCTGACACATGTACACCTACAACACAATTGCATATAATTTTAGAGACGACAACCAAGCAGTGTTACTAACAGGTAGAAGGCATCATTGCTGGATGGCTACATTACCTGCCAAATATGCTTCACACTCTACTTCCAACATCATGTTACACTGCAGGACTGTGGTACACTGGTGTACAGTCACTGTGTGCATCAGAACTATATCGGCCTGTCCCTGCATCGATGGTATGGAAGACAGGGATGGGGCACAGGTATCATCATATGCACAGGGTGTAGTGTTGGTCTGCCAGAAGCCAAGGGTGGGCCATACATTTGACACCATGTGTGTGGGTGAGGGGTGTACTCTGGGGAGCTGACTGAGGTGATGAGGTGTGTGTGTAAGTATGTGGTTGCCCTAGGTGTGTTTGCATAGTGTGTGGGTATGCATGCACACAGTTCTGACTTGTGGCTGCCCTACACAGTTGTTTATGGACAGCTGCAGACCATACCTGGCAGGGTGTGCACTTCACTGCCTCCAGCCATGGACACATGGACAGTGCCTGCCAGGGGTTCCACGGGCATGTCCAGGTACAGGCATTGAAGTGCTACTCTCACCTGCTGATGGCATTTGTCCGCTGGTACCATGTCCCTCCTGGGACTTGCCAGGACCACATGCACATGGCCTGCTGTGGTGTGGTGTGGGCAGCACCCACCACTGCCAGGCTGCTACTTCCACTACAGGAGCCCCTTGGTGTCCTAGCATGCCCACATTGACTGCCAGCTTTTGGTGTTGCTGGCCCATGTCCACGTGGATGTCACCTCATCCCCACCACATGTTGAAGCACTGACACACCATGACTGATGAGGTCCATTATCTCATTATGCCATCTATCCGCTTGCTTGGTAGAAGCACGGATGGCATCCGACAGTTCACAGAGGTTATCACTTACAGATGTGAGAACAGCCCTCTGCAGCCTAAGGCCCTATCTGGTGTAATGCTAATACATGCCTGCCCCACCATTACAGCCTGAAACATGCTTCTGCTGGTTGCAGCTATGTCACCTATGCCAGGGGTATGATGTCCAGTGGCCCTACCATGAGCACCCTGGGACATCTGCTTATGTGGCAGCCTGCCAGACATTCAGCTATGCCCGCTATGACCAGATACAGTAGGCATGGTTACCTCACTTTCCTGTTCACTGCCACTAAATGCTGTAGTGTGATAAAATAGTTAGGTAGGAGTTCAATTCCCAGACATGGAAAGTGTGTGTTTGTGCGTGTATGTCTGACTCTGTGTAGAGAGTAATGCGTTTTAGAGTAGTCACACTCCCTATAATTCAAATGCTCGTCTTTAGCAAGGCTGCTGATGTCATCCACCTAGAAATATACCTCTGGGAAAAGTGTAGCCCAGTAATCTCCATAGCATGTCCTGTAATTGCTTACTGCTGTAGTGTGATAAATTAGTTAGGTAGATGTTCTAGTCCCAGACATGGCAAGTTTGTGCATCTGTCTGACTCTGTCTGTGTAGTGAGCAATGCTTTTTAAGGTAGTCACACTCCCTACAATTCAGATGCTCATATTTGGCAAGGCTGCTAATGTCATCCATCTAGAAATACACCTCTGGGAGGAACATAGCCCAGTAATCTCTGGAGTGCATCCTGTAACTGCATACTGCTGTAGTGCGATAAATTTGTTAGGCAGCTGTTCTCATCCCAGACATAGCAAATGTTTGTCTGTCTGTAAAGAGAGCAATGCCTTTTAGGGTACTCACACTCCCTACAATGCAAATGCTCATTTTTGGCATGGCTGCTGATGTCATCTACCTAGAAATACACCTCTGGGAAGGATGCAGCAAAGTAATTTCCTTAGCACATCCTGTAACTGCATACTGCTGTAGTGTGATAAATTAGATAGCTGTTCTAATCCCAAGCATGGCAAGTGTTTGTATGTGTGTCTGTCTGTGAAGAGAGCAATGCTTTCTAGGGTAGTCACACTCCCAACAATTCAAATGCTCATCTTTAGCAAGGCTGCTGATGTCATCCACCTAGAAATATACCTCTGTGAAAAATATAGCCCAGTATCTCCATAGCACGCCCTGTAACTGCATACAGCTGTAGTATGCTATAGAACGCTGGTAGGGTTCTCTACCCACTCATGGTGAGTGTAGATGTTTTGTGTGTGTTCCATTGTCTGTGCAGGGAACAATGCATTTTAGGCTAGTCACACTCAGTGCATTTCAATTGCCCAGCTTTGGCAATCCTACTGATGCCATTCATTGTGAAATACAACTTTGAGGAAGGAGTTCTCCAGCAATCCATGTGGCGCGTCCTACAACCGCTCCATGCTTTAGTGTGATCTAGACCCCCTGTTAGGGGATCTATATCCACACATGTCGGTTGTGGATGTTTTGTGTGTATTCCAATGTCTGTACAAGGAACAATGTATTTTAGGCTAGTCACACTCACTACATTTCAAATGCCCAGCTTTGGCAATCCTGCTGATGTCATTCATTGTGAAATACAACTTTGGGGAAGGAGTTCTCCAGCAATCCACGTGGTGGGTCCTACAACAACTCCATGCTTTAATGTCATATAGACCTCTGTTAGGGGTTCCATACCTGCACATGTTGGTTGTAGATGTTTTGTGTGTCTGTCACTGTCTGATTAGGGAGCAATGCATTTTAGCCTAGCTACACTCACTACAAGTTGAATTTCCTACTTTGCCAATCCTGCTGCTGTCATACAATGTGATACACACCTTTGGAGAAAAAGAACTCCATTAATCTCTGTAGCAGTACTATAACTACGTAGTGCTGTAGTGTAATGAACTAGTTAGGTAGTGATTCTACTCCCAGGCATGACAGGTGTGTGTGTGTGTGTGTGTGTGTGTGTGTGTGTGTGTGTGACTTGTATCCTGTGTGGAAAGGGGTGTGAATGTGTGATACCTGAGCCCAACTGGGAGTGAGTTATGCAAATTGCTTATATGGTAGCCCTAGAGTATATATCACAATATCCACCATACAGGGATAACAGATGTGAAATAGCCAAGAGGCTGGGGTGCAAATCCATACCATACATGCAATCACAGTTAACGACTCCAGTATTACCCAGAGCACACTCTCAACCCATGTCCCATACATACACACACATGCCTAGGCAACAGCCAATATGTGGATAGTACACTGCATATTGGCCACTGGCAGTAACTATGTAGTGACTGCAGTGGGCTACAGAAGGCATGGTACCCTGTCCATCTGTCCAATAGGCACGTACATGCAGACAGTGAACCATGTTCCCCACTGGACTTCTGCAACACCTGTCACATGTGACCCAGAAAGGAAATACCATGCCTGAAACATGCCCTGTATGGACAGATGCCGCTAACACCAGGGAATGCCATTAGCATGCTATCAATGTAGGTGCAGGATAAACCTGTGGTCCATTATCATTTCCCCAACACAGGTGGCCATGACTGGCACATCTGCTGTTAATCTGTGTACACAACATGGGCCAGACACCCCAGGAACAGTTCTACATGTCACTGTACATGCATGTGGGAGGTGTGCACATGGACTAAGGAACACATATGGCAAGTGATGCACAGCATTGGACACACACAATAGTCACCCAGACACCCAGGTGACTGGATGGGGCATACAATACACACCTGTGTGGGCAAATGCAGAAACCACAGCCCTGAACCACAATGCTGATCATTGTCATGTGGCCTGATGCCAAGGTATACCCATCACTTAGCCTCATATAGCCATCTGGCACAGTCAACCACCACACACCCATGCAGAGATACACCCATGCATGTCAATACTGACACCCTGTGTGTTTGTGCATGTGTTGTATGATGTGTATGATCACATCCACACTCACTACAACCCCCATTGGCATGCTGAAGCATGCTGTCTGATGTCAGACACTTCCCCAAACCCTTTGCCCATATCTCCTCTGTATGACCCCAGTGGTGCATGTGATAACTGCACAGTATTGTGGCAATCTCACTAGTGATGGGTTGTATTCCTAGCCATACCAAGTGTGGCAATGTGTGTGCGGCCCTGTGAGAATGTGGCTGTGTTGTCACTGGCAACTGTACATGCGGACAGGCACGTGTACTACACCTACTGTATAGCTGCCATAGCCCTGTTGCAGATGTCACTCACCATCACATATATGTTCTGAGGGCTCCACAACATGTAACCTATGTGGCACATCCAATAAGTGCATAGAAATGTGATAGCATGACATAGTCATCAGGGGGTTGATACCCTGTGCTGGTAGGTATGTGCCACAAACATGCTTAGGCTTTACACTCCCTCCCCTACCTGATGTGCCTTTGCCTCTGTCTGCCTCTTTCGCTGCCTCTCTGGTGGATGTGGAGACCTACACCTGCTTTGCTTAGGCAGCAGCATGTGTATTTTCAGTGATGCACATGATCAGCTGATGGCCTCTGCATGAATTGCAGTCCTCCCCTAGCTGATTGCATGTGGAAGAGCTGTGGTAACATTCCCATAGCTAAGTACATGGAAACAAACTCCAGTATCTAGGAACAGCATGTTGGTGTCGGCCCTTTTCATTCACTGTGAGCAGGAACAAGATCTGTTGTTTGGCAAATAGCATCTCAGATGGATTGGGGATTTACCTCTAACAACATACACTGTGGAAACAGGGCAACACACAGGAGGGGGATGTGCCTGACCTGCCTACAGACTGCAAGTGCTGCTACACTGCATGTGGAGTAATGCTGGTTTAATAGTATGTGTGTGGATATGGCTGTCCTACATGTTTTAATACCTGCCATGTCAGTTCTATGTTTATGAGGGATCCCCATCTGTATGATTATCTGCAGACTAGGCAGTGTGTTGTGACCTTGGTTTCATATGTTACCCACAGAGCATGTATCTGTGAACTGCAGAAGGTAGTGTGAGGATTTCAGTCCATAGATGGTGAAAGCCATGGCAGTTACTGACTTCATATCCCTCATAGGACATCTGTTGCAACAAACCCTGTTACAACAGTAAATATACGAGGTTATCACAGCAATATGTCAATATTGGCTCAGTGTATATACTGCCAGCCACAACTCTGTCAACCTTTGTACATATGTCATGCATTAAGAGGTGCATATGTGCTGTACACCATCATTAGTGTCATCATATCTGCTAACAAGACATTGAGATATCAGAATGCTACATACGTTATGTACAGTAGGGGTTATATTTGATGACATAACCTGGACATTCTGTGGTTGTTTGTACAGTACTGAGGTCTGTGTACCAATGGTGAATGTCAACAGCATGTGTATTGTTTATATGTTCTTTAGCCTGTATACAGACTGTGGTAGATGTCATTGTTATAAGTGCCGTCCTATCTGATGTTACATGCTGCTCCACTGTATGTTACTGTATTGACTTACATGTTTATAGGGCCATACACACACATGTCCCATACCACAGAGAGTCAGCAGACCAAACCATGTAGCAGCCCAGTATATGTAGGGTTAGTCTGTGAGTGACACATATGAGGATGGTGTTGAACAGATAGTCCATATACTGTAATATTATGCTAGTTTACCATATGTGGCTGTGTTCACAGTGGCTGTGGTTATGCACTTTCACACAGGTGTATCTTACCCTGTGCTGTGATATGCTTGCAGAGCATGCTATATATGCAGGTACATGTGCATTCCCCCATAGGAGATGTAGGCCAGTGTTGAGCCAGTCTGTCTGTAGCCTGCACAGTGCATTGTTTCATGCCTAGCAGCTTAGTGTACTTACCCAGTGAGATGTCATGTGTGGATACTTGCTGGATGTACTGCTGCCTGGCATCACTTAACAGTCATGTATGTCAGACAGAGCAGTGGGATGCTGTACAGATGTATGTCAATATCTAGTGGGTAGTATGTGGCCATGGCACCCCTGTACCAGTGGTTATTACGTGTCAGACCAGACAGAGGTGTGTGAATGCATAACCTATGGTGGCGTATGTATAGCAGTTGTTATGTGTTATACCCATCTACATGGCTGTTAACATCCATATTGTCATGCATGGTACACATGTTTTGTACTAAGGGGTTTTGTGCATACCTCTGGACTGTACAGAGTGTTTCAGAATGCCCACATATATTGGTCAATATATCTGCTGCAGTCCACAGGGGCATTATGTGCTAACAGTGGTACTTTACTATGATGTCCTTAGGATGTCTGCCAGTAGTAAATGGCACAGATGTGGAAAGCAAATGTGACCTCCCACACAAACAATGTCTGTGATGACAATCCCAATTACAGTAGCAATAGTCTACTAATATACCTGCTATACCTACCTGACATCTCCTTGCACTATGAAGTTGGGACTATAGGGGCAGGGGTAGGGCTACACACCATGTCCAGGACATATGGTAAAAATATCTGTACATATAATTATCCAGATATCTATATATATGATTACACCTACACATATCAACATATATAGATGGGTATGTAAATGTACATAAATATACATATGCATACCCAGATATATACATATACAGAGCAATATATGTCTACACATATACAGATAGGGATACATATGCACATATATGTATGGATATCTACAGATATATCGACAGTAGTAGGTGTATCGGAATAGATATGTATGCACATATAGTTATAAATATCTATATCTATCTATCTATCTATCTATATCTATCTATCTATCTATCTATCTATCTATATATATATATATATATATATATATATATATATATATATATATATATATATATATATATACCAACATAACTTGGCATATCTGTACACATAGGATGTACATACATATATAGCTATATAAACATATATCTATATGTAAATATACATATACCTATATATAAACATATGTATATATACATATATGTATAGATATGTACACATATGTACATACAAAGGGATCTACACATGGCCATATATATGTAGCACTATACAGATGTGTATACAGACATATTTATGTGTATACCTGTGTATGTACATGTAGACATCTATACACCTATGATATGTATACAACCATATTCCTGTCATGAGTAAACGTCACGGTTGTGTATACCATCCTGCATGTATCCCACCGTATGTATCTGCTATGTGTACATTATGATAAAACAACATATGTGATGCAACAGTCATATTAATAACAAGGACTACACAGTCTAGGAAGTAAAGGCAATTGTTCAATACTACTCAATATGTGTTATGACAGCTATATTGGTAAAACAACAGCTGTCTCCACAGTGGTCATGCCATAGTGGTTAAGTGCTGTGTCCTCAGTGTATAGGATCCTGACTTCAAGACCTGCAAGGGCTGTTCATTTTGTTGCTGGGCAGAACAAGGTCTGTTGGATACAAAGTGGTTAAGGCAGTATTTGTGCAATGTAAGCCACACACATCAGTATCACGACATTGCTAGGTAGGGGTCTAGTCCCAGTGTTGGCAAGTAACAGTGTGTGTGTATGTGGATGGGTCTACATCAGGTTGCAGGGTATACATGCCTTAGCGAGTCACCTTTCCAAGTGGCACAAGCAATACCCGGTATAGTAACCTGTAAAATGTGCTCGACTGTACCCCAGATATGTCACTGCCATGGTGTCAGCACAGTAACATACCCCATTGTGTCATATGACTGCAGACCATCCTCGTGCTGACACATGTACACCTACAACACAACTGCATATAATTTTAGAGACGACAACCAAGCAGTGTTACTAACAGGTAGAAGGCATCATTGCTGGAGGGCTACACTACCTGCCAAATATGCCTCACACTCTACTCCCAACATCATGTTACACTGCAGGACTGTGGTACACTGGTGTACAGTCACTGTGTGCATCAGAACCATATCAGCCTGTCCCTGCATTGATGGTATGGAAGACAGGGATGGGGCACAGGTATCATCATATGCACAGGGTGTAGTGTTGGTCTGCCAGAAGCCAATGGTGGGCCATACATTTGACACCATGTGTGTGGGTGAGGGGTGTACTCTGGGGAGCTGACTGAGGTGATGAAGTGTGTGTGTAAGTATGAGGTTGCCCTAGGTGTGTTTGCATAGTGTGTGGGTATGCATGCACACAGTTCTGACTTGTGGTTGCCCTACACAGTTGTTTATGGACAGCTGCAGACCATACCTGGCAGGGTGTGCACTTCACTGCCTCCAGCCATGGACACATGGACAGTGCCTGCCAGGGGTTCCACGGGCATGTCCAGGTACAGGCATTGAAGTGCTACTCTCACCTGCTGATGGCATTTGTCCGCTGGTACCATGTCCCTCCTGGGACTTACCAGGACCACATGCACATGGCCTGCTGTGGTGTGGTGTGGGCAGCACCCACCACTGCCAGGCTGCTACTTCCACTACAGGAGCCCCTTGGTGTCCTAGCATGCCCACATTGACTGCCAGCTGTTGGTGTTGCTGGCCCATTTCCACGTGGATGTCACCTCATCCCCACCACATGTTGAAGCACTGACACACCATGGCTGATGAGGTCCATCATCTCATTATGCCATCTATCCGCTTGCTCGGTAGAAGCACGGATGGCATCCGACAGTTCACAGAGGTTGTCACTTACAGATGTGAGAACAGCCGTCTGCAGCCTAAGGCCCTATCTGGTGTAATGCTAATACATGCCTGCCCCACCATTACAGCCTGAAACATGCTTCTGCTGGTTGCAGCTATGTCACCTATGCCAGGGGTATGATGTCCAGTGGCCCTACCATGAGCACCTTGGGACATCTGCCTATGTGGCAGCCTGCCAGACATCCAGCTATGCCCGCTATGACCAGATACAGTAGGCATGGTTACCTCACTTTCCTGTTCACTGCCACTAAATGCCAGCTGCCCCTCTGCTATGGCCACTGGTGATGGGATGTGTATAGGCACTGTAATTGTGTGCAGGGGCTAAAAGGAGGATGTCAAATGTCGGTGCAGGGTCGGCCCCTGATAACCCCACCTGTGCCACAACATTATCATCATCATCATCATCATTGGTATCTGTATGGACACCGACATCAGATTGGATGCAGGAGGAACTCTGACCCACCTCGCCACCTGTGGGGGAACACAATAAACGCACTTTAAAACCTGTACAGCATTGCCTAACAATACACACACACACACACACACACACACACACACACACACACACACACACACACACACACACACACACCTCCATAATACCTACCTGTCCATAGCTTTACAGACAGTCCCACATATATGTCCATGTGTTACCCCATCCTGCATCACACTTGTTAACATACGCACATTGATACCATTCATTAACATCACAGTCCACTAAATGCCCACACAAGTGGCCACAACACAAGGCCTGTTGCTACATTACTTGCCTGACCTGTGTGTAGTGGATTTACATGGCTTCAATGCTGTCATTCGGTATGCACCTTCTGTATGTCCAGAATGATGTGCATGGCCCCTATATGCATGGGCTACTATGTTGTACCCATAATAGCTCCCACTGGTGTGTCATGTGTATGTAATGCTCAGTACATGCCAGATATGCTGCTCCATCTGCCCATCATGTGCATCTGTAATGCTGCATATGTGGGTTGTAGGTGACCTCTCTGCTGACTGCAATATTAAGTGTGTACCTAGAGTCTGCCTTCCCTCTGCATGCCTGTTCCATGCTACAGACCATATTATACTATTTGCTGTCCTGTGAGTACATGACAGGTTTTCCTGGTGTGTAATGTGGCACACCATGTCCATGTACTGCACGGTCCCAAAGGGGGGTATAGCCATATGAACACCCCACACTCACACATGTGCATACATAGCCACACAAACACACGCATGCACACACGTATCATACATGCATCTACCTCCCACCACTTCACCAGAGTGACCTTGCAGGCAAACTAACTGACCACCAGGATGCACACACACACACACACACACACACACACACACACACGCGCACACACACACACACACACACACACACACACACACACACACACACACACACATACACAGGTGAGGTTGCACAATGATCGTCCACACAGTCCACCTATTACCCATCTGCCAACATGCAGAACATATGGTACAGAACAGCATGCAATGCAGCTATAGTCAATCCATGCTAGGAGTGGTATACATGTGTATGATGCATGTGCTGTGACTAGGTGATGCCCCTTCCCCTGGATACCACTGCACCCATGTACACAGTATTGCTGTGTACCTGTTTTGCACCCTGCCATGTACTGTGCACCACAACTCACAGGTGTACAACCCATTGCAGAATGTGTAGTACTGTGTCAGTTACGTAAGCTGTACCTCTCACAGCCCTTGTGTGAAATGTTGTCATTGGTGAATGCCTGCTTTACAGCTGTCAACATCAACAGATTGTGTATGACCACTGCAGAAATGCTTACACTGACAACCATCAGAGCATACCATGGCTATGAGGGGTGTTTGTCTTTTTGGCTTTTCCTGGTTAGGGGTCACCACAGCGGAACTCTGGTCCGCTAATGATTGGCAGTCACTTTTTTTATGGTGCCTTTATTGATTTTACACACACATCTGTGATCTGTCATGGGACCACAGCACTGCATATCTTAGCAGTACACAAGCCCGGTATGTAACATATGTCCTGTACTTTCACATACAGTGTCTACAGATTGTGTTAGGTGTGGAGCTGCTGACCACAATGCATACACACCATGTGGGCATATGTGTGCACACCCTTATTAAGATGGTTTATCACACCTCTTGTTGTGTGTACTACAGCAGTCACTGCTTATGGCAGGTGTATACCAGCATAGGCCTTCTGCAATTGCCAGTGTATGTTCAGCCTACCCTACACATGTCCCCCTATTTTGTATGATTGCAAGGTCTACTCATGTGCACATCCCATGGTGTTCGCACAATGCCATCACTATTGCAGTGTGTGTAGGGTTACAGCTGCCATAGGTCTTGAACCTGAATATATGCAGATAGAGCCATTTCTACCACCCTTAGGATCCCTGCTGCAGTGCACTGGTGTGTCATGCTGAGATCTCCCCCTCAGCTTTTATGTAGATGCATGACAGGTAAGCCCTACACATTTGTGTCAGCTTGCAGTGTCCCATACACTGAACACCACATGTTGCAGCCTAGACCAAGCTGATAATGCGGACTACTGTAATCCTTATGCCATAGTGTATCTCTGCAGCAGTTGGCATTGTCCTGCAGGTATATACACTGGTGTTGCACTGTATATGGGTGTTATTCAGAACATGTCACTACTGTAGGCCATGTCTACCAACAGTATGTTACTCCCTGTGGACACATTCCGCAATGACAGGATGTTAGTTGTCATGCAGGTGTGTAACATACCCTTTCAATACCCCATCATGGTCGCCCCTATGAGGCCGTGCATTTCACATCAACAATACATGCACATGTACAGCATGCATTCAGGGTAGGTGTGTTAGATGTGTGCATGGATTATACCATCACCATTACATGTCCAGTGTGTTGGCATGCATCTACACAAGACATACTCACCAGCTACAGGCTGCTGCCTTGTTGTTACCATGGAGGGACCTACATAAGAGGGTAAGAGATGCAATGTCAGTGGCCACACCTGTGGCACTGCTACAGTCTGGGTGCAGTACTACCATACATCAATGGTAAATTCCTACAATGCTACCACATCTGGACATCTGTTTCTCACTACAATGCAGCAACACAATATATCTATGACATGTCAGATATGCATGCTCTACCTGTACCGCTGCAGATATTTACACAACAGTGGTCTACTGATGTGCCCAGTGTCTTTACCTGCATGCTCCTCGACTGGTGTGGGGGTGACACACACCTCCATGAAGGGGTCCAGTGGATGTTGGTGTTCTGAATGGGCAGGTGCCATGAGGCTGTCAGGGGAATGGATGACATGCCCCCCCCCCCGTGGCGAGGTGATCCCCCCTCAGACTGCGGCAGTATGCTGATGGGCATCGCAAAGCAGGTCGCTGCAATAATGCCGGACCTGCTCATAATTGCAGTTATGCAGGCCGAAATCATTGACCCTGTGGATTAGATTGTTCCACAGGGCGGTCCACTCCCGCTGGTCATGGGCTGTTCTGCCAAAGAGAACCTGCTACTGCTGTACCAGGTGGTTGATGATGACCTCATTTGCATCCGCTAAATACACAGGTAACCTGATGTGTGACATCTTGCCTGAAAGACATGAAGAATGAAACAGGCCTGAGCAACTCATATGGCAAGGCTACCACAGTTCGTAATACACATCTCTGTCACCCCCACACCATATCAGCTTCAACAGACTGTACACACAACCCATTAGATATGGCTACAGCTTAACTACCATTTGGACAGATTTTGTATTGTACCACACCTTCTGCTATGTGATTGTAGCCATGTCCCCTGTGTGGACACTAACATTGCTGGCCTGTTACAGACTATTCGCTTGCATGCCATTGTCAAGGCCACTATGGTTACATATATGCCAGTGGTATGGCTGCTCTGAGATTGCTGCACATCTGACAGTCTGTGCTATTGGGGGGATCTATGCATGCTGTTGGACATGTACCAGGATTGTCTAGACTATTACTACTACAAATGTACTATAACAGTGACACAGTAACATGTATATGTTCTATTGGCCTGCTGATCCAACTCTCCACACCCATCTGACCAGGATACCTGGCCACATCACATGTGTGTGCCAACCTGGGGCCTCCTCATGTATGGTTACAGCAATACCATCAGGTGGAACCACCCAGGGGATGTTGACCCGCCTCTCATGGCATACACCAACATGTTCCTGTCCCCTGAGCTCAGGTCTAGGGTCTGTTCCATACTGGGCTCCACAGACACATGAGGGATGTGCTGCATAAGACTGAGGCACCCAGTACACATTCACACTGCCAAAATGTTCCTCTTGCTCAGCCTCCAGACCTGGCACCTTCAGGATGTGGACTGCTGTTGTGAGTGGCAGTTGGTGGGAGCCTTGTTCCCACTGTGCCCATATTGGGAACCATGGGGCATCTACAGCACAGACCGCACACACCATCCACGGTGTTTACCCACTACATGTGTCATATACCACCCCTGTAGACTGTCCTCTATATCTACCAGTCCTGACCACCTCAACGTGTGTATCTGCCATACTTCCCCATATTCCCATTGCATACTTCATAGATGGGGGCAATGTGGTGTTAAGAAGGGATTAACATGTGACATACCCATCCATGGTGCACACACTGCCAGCTGTAGATATCTGTGTGTATTGCTATATGTGCTGCTGCCTCACACATAGCACACATCACTCTGTTAGTGATATAGGGGACATGTCTTTACATACATATCTGTTGGTGTGTGTGTTTGTACATATGTAGACGTGCATTTAGGTATATATCTATATATGTGTAGATGTATGTGAATTCATATATATGTGCAGATATATACGTCTACACATGGGTATATGTATATTTCTGGACATACTTGCTGATATACATATTATATATGTGACATATGTACACATATGCATACCTATATGTGGGGTACATTCAGACATCAGCTCCACAATCTCACAACACCTTCCTGCACAGGTGCACTGTTCTGCCTTGCAACAACACAGACATGTGCCACATATGTACACAGCATGATATTAGTGGGGTATATATGGGACCTGTTTGCAGGTAACCCTATTACACACCAATGGCATTCTGGCATGCTACATTACAGATTCACCTGAATATCCTGCCAGTGGTGGTCCATGGCTCCCACATGTCCATCATAATGGTATTACTTCCACCACCAGCTATTGGCCACATCATATACATAATCCCCATTACACAACACACACTATGATGGCTTACATCTTGTCTGTCAATGCTGACCTGCACAGTTAACAGCTATTGCCCACTACCCACAGGGACAAACACTATTGTCCATGGCAGTTGTTCAGTTTAACATCATCACAACAACACCTAATGGCACATATAACTCATTCCACATCATCTATCACATTACGATGGACCAGGTATTACATTCTAATACATGTACATATACTTCACATACCTGTTGTGGGAATGATGTGTTTATGAATGGCGGCTGCCTAAATTCTCATCCTGTCTCTCTCTCTCATTCTCATTCCCACATTCTCACATTCTTTCATTCACTCTCTCTTTCATTCTCTCTCTCTCATTCTCTCTCTCTCTCATTCTCTCTCTCATTCTCTCTCTCATTCTCTCTCTCATTCTCTCTCTCATTCTCTCTCATTCTCTCTCTCATTCTCTCTCTCTCTCTCTCTCGCTCTCTCTCTCTCTCTCTCTCTCACTCTCTCTCTCACTCTCTCTCATTCTCTCTCTCTCATTCTCTCTCTCTCTCATTCTCTCTCTCATTCTCTCTCTCTCTCATTCTCTCTCTCTCATTCTCTCTCTCATTCTCTCTCTCTCATTCTCTCTCTCTCATTCTCTCTCTCTCTCTCTCATTCTCTCTCTCTCACTCTCTCTCTCTCACTCTCTCTCTCTCACTCTCTCACTCTCTCTCTCACTCTCTCTCATTCTCTCTCTCATTCTCTCTCTCTATATATCACTCTCTCTCTCTCTCTTCTCTCTCATGTATTGTGCTGCTTGGGGTAGATTTTAGTCTGGCTTTAGTAGGTGATGCACTTGATCAGGTGATAGCCTCAGCACCAATCCATGTCTTACACTTGATAACGGAATGCAGCTTGCTGTGTAGCACTTGAAATTACCACTGTCATGGCAACCACCTACTATAAATCCATACATCATGTGGGTGTGGTCCCTTTACCTTTCCTGTATGGTGGACATCCTTCCTGTGTGTGGGCATCAGTGTTACAGACAACAGGTAGCAATACCTCTTCCAGAGGAACCGGCATACTTAGGCCAGCTACATATTTGTAGGAGGTTCCAAAAATACAGACAGAGTGTGAGTAAAGTTGTGTTATCCTTCATATAGTACTGGTGTTACAGGGTGTGTGTATACATACTAGTTTACCTTGGAATGCAGTCTGTCTGCATGGCTCTCAACTCTGGGCCTATCCTCTTGGTGGCCAGAGATGTGCTTATCATGTTTTGTCTGTCCACCACACAGGTCCTGTGTCAGATATTTCACTGGCAGTGTGTGTGTTGAGTGCTATCAGTACATGGCTACATCCTTTTATGTTTCTAACCTAAATTCCCCTGGCTAAGGGTATGTTGCAGACTATCCTGTAACACCAACAACTTGCTTACTGTATGGCAACAGTTTTCCACATATGGACGTGTGTTACAGCCTGTCCTCCACCTACATACCAAGCTTTGCACATATGACATGCTGTCAGGAGTTATTCTGTTGTGGGCTGTGAGTGTCACCCTTCTCGATGTATTATCATCCGAACATAATGTGTCTTACCCTAGAATTACCATATATAAGGTTTTTTTTTTTGCTTATTCAAACATGTATGTACAACAATCTTATGTTTGTCAATGTTAAAACACTTAGTGTTTTTAGTCTCTTATACAAGTTTGTATAACATTAGTTTATTTTTACTATATTATAGAGCTTTCCCCCCCCCCGGGACTCTGCTGAAAAAGGGCTATGACTCAATCAGACATACCCGGTCAACAAATGTAAAATAATAAATAAATAAACTAAATAAATATTACACTGCCATTGGTGCCGTCAGTCCACTACTGTTATATCCCCCACACATATGGTGGGGCTGGGGCCATATATGTGTGGGCTTCACCTACACAGTACATGTATGCCCTTATGCACTACAGAGGCCAGTGTATGTAACAATGGTATATGGCCCTGTATTATTGAGTCGGGGGGGAAGCACCATAAATGACCTAGGCTGTTACAAAATGTGGGGGTATCAGGGGTGAGCTGCCTTAAGGTATCTTAATGTACAGTACTGTATACTTCACCTATAAATTGGGTTAATGCAGGCCTACTGCCTCCTGCCATACAGACTGTTATGTTTGTCAGTGTGCTTGTGATGGTGTCAGTTATGCCTTGTTATGTAACAGTTACATCCCATTTGGTCAACTGAAGTCTTTACCACCTAGTGATTTTGTACAGAGTGTAGAGAGAGCCTGCTGAACTATACACCTGCATTACATACTGTTGATTGTTTGGTATCCTGTGGCCCAGTCTGTCTTTACTATTGTACAATTTGAAGGCCTTGGCCTGGACAGCAACAGTTGTGAACCTTTTCAGTCTACTGTATTAGTATAACAGTTTCACAGTTGCATTACTCTGTTTATATGGATGTCAGTGTCTGAACAGCTATATGACATGGCATATAGAACTGTAATAGTACACAAATAAAGGTTTCCATTTCTGCAAACCTGTATGTGGCATTTTTTCTATGACCTCTCTGTGGGTATATGTTGCAGGCAATGACTGTAATTTGTATGGGTGGCCCATACAGTGTCCATTTGTTCAGGTGTGAACTGTAGGCATAGTGGCTGTTCCATATTGTGCGCACCTTCTACATATGTATCTTACTGTACATATCTCTGCATGTGTATGTGTAGTCACATGTATATATATATATATATATATATATATATATATATATATATATATATATAGATATATATATATATCTGTTTCTGCATATATGTGTCTGTGTATATGCATCCTGGGGATGTTGATAGCTTCCACATTTTACATTTCCTATGAAAACCAGACTGTACTACATGATATGTTACCTTTACCAACCTGACATTATACAGGTGGGTTGTAGTACTGTTACCATCTTGAGCCCATGTCATGTCAGGTCCTGCGTATGGGATCAGTAACACTTGGCAGTGTATTGCAGGGCGGATGTGTTTGTCTGTGGTGGGGGGGGTATGGCTATTCATACATGATGTATATTGTTTGGGGTGTCTCAACCCCATTAACGGTGCATGTGGACATATTTGTTTTTGTTAATCTACCATTGCTATCTACAGATGTGTGGCTATATATATATATATATATATATATATATATATATATATATATATATATATTTATTTCTAAATATATATATATATCTACATATATAGATATGTTGTATATGTTTAGATATTAATATATTTACACACGCACATACATCTAGATATTGGTATACATTCTCTGTACTGTTGCATGACTGGGCTGGATGTTATGTTTCTGAAAACATCAGATTTATGTATATCTGGCATGGCTTAGTGGTAAATCACTTTATCTATGGTGTGCAGGGTCCTGTGTTTGAGCCTTGTTGCTGAGCAGAACAATGGCCATTGGATACAAAGTGATTAAAACACTTTAAAGCAGTTAAGCGGGTTTGTGTGGGTTAGTGTGCTAATTTCCAGTTACAGTTTCTTACACTCAGCTTCTAAATTGCTTAACATGTGTAGGCATTGCTTACCCCTATGCAAAGAGGCTTACTGCTGCTTAAAAGTGCTTACCCCCATGCTAATTTCTTTAAAAGAAAAAGGGGTTGATAGGAAAGTGGGGAAAAAGGGGCACAAAGAGGGAAAGACAGTAGGGAAATTAGCCAGGGGTGTGCAGGAAGGGTGTAGGGAAGGTCCATAGCAGCCCATTTCTTCTACAGCAACAGCTGTGCATATACACTGAATTTGGATGTAGATTTGGACACTCAAACCCCTTGGTGGGGGTGACGACAACAATAATAAGTTGTGATGCTAATTAGACCAGATTACATGTGTCCAGTGGACACATGTGCGAAATGGACAGCTATGTATGGGGTGAGATTTGTTTTTGGGAACAGCTTGCCCTTTTATTTTTCAGGTGAGAGTGGGATGTAGGGGAGGGGTAGTAGGTATATTTGGGGAGGTAGGTCGGGCAGGTTAACAGACAAGACAAACAAGACACATACAGGGGCGGTATATGACACATGTGGGGGGTAAACACCTTGGATGGGGAGGGGTGTTTGGAAGTCGCAAGCCCATGAGCCCCAAAATGGAATCAGTGGGACTGAGGTCCTCACCCATGGGCAGTCACCACTGCACCTTCACGGCCCCAAAGGTGGCTGTGCTGGGGGCTGGGTAGGAGGGGCAGACTCACCCTCTAATTGTGCCACATGGCCCTCAAGCTGGCATAGCTTGTCTCAAATCTCCTTGTCGAGCTCGCTATGCACCATGGCCCAAACCTGAGGGCAGGTTACAGGTATCTCTCCATCCCCACTCCCGGGGGGCAAGCCCCATCCCCTGCAGTAGTTCTATCCAAAGGTGGTGCAGGACCAAGAGAAGAGGAGGTCCCAGGCTGGGCCCCAGACATGCCAGTGCCCGGTGCCATGGCCAGCTGAGCTGGGGCAGGTGGGTCCACTGGGACTGGCCTTCCCATATGAGCTATGTTGTTGCAATTTTAAGGATGATATCAGTTAGTAATAGTCAACAGCATTCAGGATTAGTTATAACAGCATGCACATGTATTCCCATTAACCCAAGTCACCAGATTTACAACAGTTGCAGAGCAAGCAGAACACGTGCATATATGGGACAACAATGGCCATTACAACAGCATGCAGGTTTCATTGATGGCAACAGGCCACCAATATCGGAATATTTTAACATGGCACATGCATAGAACTAAATTTGAATATTTATAAACCAATAGGACATATGTCCCAAAAAAGGTTTGGGGTGTTCACGTACCCATTGAGGTGTGCAATCAGGTTATTGTAGCACATATGGTGTGGGTGAGAAAGAGAGAGAGTTCAATTAACAACTAATATACCCCTGTAGTTTTCACAACTTTCTTAGTCACTACGGTGATCTGTCTCTTACATGTATTATTACACTGCTCAATGTCCTTACTTTGTACAATGGTATGTTTGTAGATTAGTATCTACATGGACTGTGTCCTACATATAGCCTACACCTCTGACCTGGTATAGCTGTTGAGAAAATCACTGTTAACACTACCTGACAATTTCTACACATAATCCCAGATTCCATGCTTGTAGACAAGTATATAAGTGAACTGTATTGTACCTACAGTCTACACCTCTTACCTGTTACATCTGTGGAGGAAATCTTTGTTAACACTACCTGACAAATTCTACACATACTCCCAGATTCCATGTTGATGTTATACACATACCTAACAATTTGTTATTGCACACACTCCGGTCAAGGCTTGACAGGATACAGGTGTTAATGTGACATATTTTGAGAATAGCTGTCATACACTTTGGGTGAGATGCTACAATGACAGGTTTGTTTTCATATACATTCTCTGACTATGTTCAGGTCTGACTATCAGTTATATCTCAGTAAAAGCTGCCTACATTTCTTGGATCATCACACTGATTTGTCAGGGGAACAGATTACCGGGCAGCAGATTTGGGCAACTTACCTGGACATGCTGGACAGATCAGAACAGTTGAGGGGTATGGCTATGCATACAGCTTACTACCTGAACATTCTACCACAGTCTGTACAGTTGATGGCTATGATTATGCTTACAGCATACTATCTGAATGTTCTCACATACTCTGTATGGTTGTGGGGTATGAGTATGCATAAAAGTTATTACCACTCCCAGGATTTAAACCCCTGCTGTGTGTGGTAAAAATGCTGCAGTTGACATCACAATACACTGTGTTATTAGGGAATTGGTGTGAAGCGTTCCAATGTTTTCTGTCTAAGTGTCCCTCAGTTGTACAATAAGACTTGACCTCTTGGGACTTCCAACATTGTTATACTGAACTTCCTACACATTTTAACTGCATTCAACAGTGTGGGCAACAGTGCTTAATACAACAGTACTATTTATAGAATGCAACACTACAACATATGAAAGCAGAATGTACGCAAGCACTCCAGGGGTTATACTTTTATTCACAAACTATTACACCTTTATTTCCACACAACCTATATGACAGTCTTCCTGCCATATTGGCTAGTTTATTCAGTACATCCCATACACAATACATTTTTATACTGGTACAACACTTTCTAGAACTGTTATATTTATTTGTTATGACAGTACATGCAAGATTATTACTAACCTGCCTCATGACGCAGCCTTTGCAGCCTAGCAGCATGGGCTTGTTGGTTCCCAGCCCACTCATCTGCAGCTGTCGGAGAAATACAATGATATTTAGCCATTGCCTGTCCATAGTATACACAAGCTAGGCAATCATTATCATCTGTCTTGATTCTTGGATCCATTGCTCCAAGAGATCCCCCCTCTGCCACATCAGGTCAGCATGGTGATGCCTGACCTGCTCATCAGTTCGGGGGATACCAGTGGCACTGGTGAGATCACAGGTGAGACTGTCCCAGGCCTCTACTTTATACTGAGAGCCATGGTACTGGCCCTGCAGTAGTCTCTGCTCATGGTGTTTTACCAGGAGCCATACTGTGAATCTGGACTCCTGGGTGCCACAGCGCTGTGCTCTAAAGCGAGTGCATTCTCCAACTCCAGTCATTCTACCTACAGTAGGGAGCTGCAACCAGTTATGGAAGTATTCACACCTGTGGGGTTTAAATGCACCCAATTTCCTGCACTTTCCTGTGATTGCATGGTTTTGAAAAGGCTAAGCTATGGTCACACCTGCTTACCTAATGTTGGCATTGCTTAAAGGGGTATACCACTGGGCAGATTGAGTTAGCCAGCCTACACATTGCTTACACCAAGTAAGCTGAGCTGTGCAATGCTTAGCATTGCTTAATATTTAATTAGCATTATCATTTCCTTTTGGCATTGATTTATTATCCGTTACATGTTATATCTGTGTCTGGTATCCATGATTCATGCGTATGTACACTGTAAGGGGTCCTACGGACTTCAACACTTTATTTTTTATTTTTATTTATTTTTTATTTTACATTTGTTGACTGGGCTAGTCTAGCTGGATACATGTCCATTTTCAGTAGAGGCCCAGGGAGTTAAGCTACAAAATTAGTAAAAATTTACAAAATACAATACTTAAAACATGACTAAGTTCACAGGGAGATAGGCTCCAAACATAGTAAAATTACTAGATACAACAGTTAAAAATGAACTAAAGTTCAGCTGCATAAGATGAATAATAGTGTTTGTAATACAAAATAAAAATTGTGTCTAAGAAGAAGAATGGTAGCATAGAGTCTTTGCATAGGTTTAAGTTACAATGAAGTACAGGTACACTTAAGGTACAATAACACCTCACATCTGGCCTTACTGCAGTACTCCAGTTCACATATTTATGTTATGTAGCAGGTTATACATCACACTGTACATAGATTCCTTTCACATGCTCAGTTTAATTTTCCTGTGGTGAGGATTTGTTTGCTGAAACCTCAGTCTTATGTACTGCTATGATGGCTTAGTGGTTAACCACTGTGACTGTAGTCTACAGGGCCTTGGGTTTGACCCTTGCAGAAGCTGTTTATTTTGTTGCTGGGCAGAATACAGTTGGATACAGAGTGATAAAGGCACTTTAAAACATTTGTAAGTAGGTTTGCGTGGGTTTGCGCAGAGGTAAGCACTGCTAACTTCTGGTTACAGTATCTTATACTCAGTTAGCTTCTGAATTGCTTAACCAGTGTAGGCATTGCTTCCCCCCATGCAAACGCACTTAAACATGCTTACTAGTGCTTACATATGCTTACTACTGCTTATTTGTGCTTAAACCTGCTTGCTAGTGCCTTATTCATTATGACACAGACACTGCACATGTGCATTTCCTGCAGTACTCCAGTTCATAAATATATGTTAATTAGTGGGTTTTGCAACAAACATATTGGTTATAACGTGCTTTGCCATGTAAAATAGACTGTGCTGCAGTGGGACTCAAACCAGAAATGTCTGCTTGTCAGGTGAATGCTCTGCCCACTACACTATTGCTGTGCTGCTTCATGTGCATATATTTTCCTTGTTATCCTCTTCAGCCTTTTGAGCTGCTTTAACCGTAGCTAAGCAATGGGCACACCTGCACACCTATGGTTAGCTGTACTTAATTTTTTTTTTTAATTAATAAAAGGGTTTCTTCATTTAATTTTTATGTACTGTTGCTATTGTACACATGGGGGACTGTTGGTGGGGATATGCGGAAACCTATGAGCAGTCTTGCTCATTTCTTATCACTTTCTGCTGTTCTACATTGCAGGGGCATGTTTATTCTGAGAACTCTGCTCTCAGACACACCCCCTGCACTTGTACACGCTCTGTGTAAGCCTAGGAGCTCGGGCAGCATGCCTTATTTATATGCATGGCACACTACCGTCCTGTTCCTAAACAAGGGCTTCCATGCAGGACTAAGCTAGTCCTGCACGGAAGTTTAGCAAATCCAGGGGATAGTCTGGATGAGATTACAACTTACAATGGGTTTTACAACTAGTTATGATTATGTAAAATATAAAGTTAAGGAAGAACAACAGAACTGTTGATGCAACATTTATGTATCCTCATGCTTATTCAGCTAAAGTTACTTTAGGATTTTTTTTTTTTTGTTTGTTTCAGAAACTTTACTTGGAACTTTAACGAAATTGAGCCATTTTTTTTCCTTTGTAGGATCTTTTTCAGTTCTCCAGAATGGCAAATAGCAGTAAATAGATAACTCATACCATCTTAATGAGTACTTTTAATATGTTACACTATCTGAATTTAAATGTTTTCTTTTTAATATTAATATATTTGATTAACATGCAGTTTTTGCTGAGTTTTGTACAGGTTCTTCCTCTCCCAGACAAGTAGTAGTTACAGAAAACAATATCACCTTTTTAATGAGATGGCTGCTTTTGCAACAATATAAATGACATTAAGTCACAACAATATAAGTGACATTTAGATGCAAGAGTATCTCTTACTCAGGGTTATTTTATGTGGATCTGTTCAAGGGAAACAAAGGGAAGTAGGAAAATTCATTATTTAGCTTGTACATCAAACAAAATAACTGCAGTTAATGCTTATTAAAAGTGCTATTAAAAATACTGGCTCAACTACAAAAATATGTACTAGAGGTTATACAACAATAATTAAGTTACAGAGGGCAAGTATGTTCCTTTGTAACACTTGAGTAATATATTTCATCCACCAAGAATGATGCCTAGATACAAAGGCAATAATAATTGGCTTTAATAAATGGCTAAGTAGTTGGTTTTATTCTTAGAGGATCCAATATGTTTTGGTATAGGATAGGATAGTAGCTAAGACTTGTCATTTTGCCAGGAATGGCTTACAAGTCTCATACCACAGCTCCTGCATACGGGCTAAAACCTTTCCTACTCCTAGAATGTCTTCAGTGGCCATTCCTGCATAGTAAACTCATATCCAGTTTTGGGCTACATCATGGTGGCACTATTTAATACTAAGGTACACTTGGATAACTGATGGGGAGTATTTGCATTGGTCAGAACAGTATCACCTCACCTGAGATTACCAACAGCTCTATCTTGGCACTACTGGAGATCCAATTCACCCTTATGAAATCCAGCTATTACTTGTTTGCTAGTAACAGATCCTCATTAATTCCTGCAAAAGCTAGTGCAAATTATCTAATAGCTTTGAGGGATTAAATATCACACAAATACTTTCTTGCTAGGGGACTTGCTTTACCTAAGCATTGACTAGTATATGATTAGGGATTCTTAGACTTTGTTAATACCAATACATTGAAGCAAATTGCAAAATGACCCAATAAAAGCTCTGATATCCTTGCCCTAATATCCTTCACCTGCTCCCTACCAACTTAGATCCCTCCTGTAACCCACCATGCATCTCCTCAACCATGGTTAAATCTGACAACAGATAAATTACCTTTTGCCATCACGTTTAATGGTATCACCTCATCACCAAATTAAACCATCTTTACATACTTCTTCATGGCAAGTCTACTTCTACTTCTAGAAGACCTATACAAAATTACCATCAATCCCCTACAAATGAAGTCGAATGAGAGGGCTGCCACATTCACTTCCATATTTTGCCAGCATCTAAACAGCTATATAGAAATGTCTATACCCATCCATCTAAATATAATAATACATTCATGTATAAACCTATCTGATAGAGTTCTCATATTAATAAACTGAACAATGGGGGGGGGGGGGTAATGAACATTTGTAAGGAATTCTCATCCCCTACTTCATGACCACATTAAAACATGCCTGCAATGAATATAAGAGCACTATTGGATGTAAAATACACTGTAAACTTCAGGTCCCTACAGACCACCAAAGAGAAGAACAATAGTTCTTTTGGTTATGTCAAAAAATTAAGGAATAACGCTCAATAATGCACTGAGGTCATCTATAGTAATATCACACATTCAACTACTAAAGATGTAGCCAATATAGTAGCAGACACATTTACTGCTAACTCCATCCCATCTACCCATATTGTTGCAGCCATTATCCTTGAAAATTTAGTTTCCCCTGTAATCACATTGAAATAAGTCTTAGAATCTCTATTCAAATTTAAAACTAATGTTTATGTGGGAACAGATAACATATCAGATGGCATACTTGCTGGTGATATGTATGCACTATCCAGTACTCAAGTTAAACTGTTGAACATCAGCCTACCCACAGTATTTTGTCCTGGACACCTGAAGAACAGCCACTTTGTCTCCACCACAGAAGAGTGGCTCCTCTACAGACCCAGGCAATTCTAAGCCCATCATCTTCACCAGCCTTATAATGCAAAGCCATGAGACCTATCATTGCAGAATTAATTTATGCAGACATAGACAATTTAACCAAAATAGTCACTATTCAGTCTGTTTTTTTTTTGAAAAGCAGGGCTTCTCTGCTTATTCCTAGTAAAATGATGTGGAAAATGGTCACTCTGTGCACAGAGCTTATCTTGTCCTGGTCAAGGCGTATTATGCTGTTCCTCATTTTGCTATTATTGATAACTTAGAGAGACATAGCACCTTCATCATCTCCTGGATTGCCAACTGACTATCCAACAGATCCCAGGTAGTGAAAGCTGTGGGCACCCTCTCTGAAGGTAAAACTGCAACTAGTGAGGTACCATAGGTATCAGTACTGGGCCTTCTCCTGTTTGGCATTTATTTTGCAATCATCCAAACCATTACCCTGGAAGTGTGGTTCACCAAGTTTGCTGATAACTGCAAGCTGGGCATTTTTATCTGCTCATCTACTGATACTAATCTGCTCCAAAAAGGCTAGAATATGCCCATATCTGGATTACTGAAAACAGTCTCAGTTAAATACAAAAAGGTGCAGCATAGTAGCATTCTGCAAAAAGTTGTTTCCACCTTATTTCTTATAAGTAATACTGCTCTTCAAGCATATATGGTCACATGAGACCTGGGTAGTCATGCAGATAGCTCCCTCTCTTATTCAGTCTTCTTGCTTTCACTATAGTCAGGAAATTCTTCTATCCTGCCCAATTAATTTCCAAGGGGGTATCTTCAAAATTCATAGAAGTCATCTCAGCACAGTACTCTTTCTTTATCAGACCCAACATAGAATACAACTGTCCCCTTTGGTATGTAATCTAGAAGTGTATTGCCAAATGATTTTTAACTGAAAAAAATGATAGGTCTTAAATCCATCAATTATACTGGCAGACTAGCACAACTGTCCTCATGCTCTACCAGCTGTTCCAAGGTGACTCATGTCTTGATTTTTGAGCCATGAAAGACCCATTTCTATTTGACCTGCCATGCACTCAGAAAATTAGTGCCTCTGCAAGCATGTCTACTATGGACTTAAATTTATACCAATAAATAAATTAACAAGGTTTGCTGGGAGGGGATAGGTTCCTAACTGAATGTATTCTCAATGTATGGAACAAGTTGCCACTACAGGTCAAGCAAAGTACTACTTTGTTTGCCCTTAAGGTTAGTCTTGATGATTGGATGGGTAGAAATAAATTTACATCTGGGCTGTCATGTAAGACCCTGCTTGATTTTGTGGGTGGGCATTATTAAATACTAGCACATTAGATCAACTGTGTCTATTCAAAGGTGTATATGGTCAGGCCTGTTATGGTCTCCAGGATCCCTTACATAGTTCAGTTCCTTTGTTCCCATGCAAACATGTGACATAAAAGGTTTTGCCTGAAGTTCAGTGGAATCTAATAATTCACTGTGATAGGAACTGGGCATTGAAAAAGGAAAAAAAAAAGTTGTACATATGTTTTGGAACTGGTCTAAATTTGTTACAGTGAAACTGACTGAAGCCATGGCTGTTCCACCCAGCTTCCTAATGTGAAAGGTTGAGTCACTATACAGACACATTATTTACTGATTTCCATACTTCAGTGCCAGGCTGGACATTATGCTAGGATATATTTTTAAAACGAAGTTAAAATTCATTGCGACACATGACTTTATAGCATGACACCCAAAGCAGAAAGCGACTATAGATGTGATTGGTCTGAGTAACACTCCCAAGAAGAACCCTATTACTCTGGTGTCATGCACAAATAAATTAAACATAATTGCTTATTATATATCTCCGAACCTGAAGTGGGCTTAGTGTGGCTCTTAACTAGTACCATCATAAGGACAGATAATGTCACTGAAGTTATATTTCAAGGGATCAAGTAACAGAATCTAGAGCTTTATGCTAGCCGACTGTTTTGCATATTAATATAGATTTCCTGATATAGATTTCCTGATATTGTAAAACAAAATAATTAAAGTAAAATTGGATGCTTATTCTACTGAGTTTTACTTGAGTTATAGATAAGATGATTTGTCATGCCATTTTTTAAGAAAGGTCTATAGTGCAGGTCTTAGGATTTCCATAGTAGATGATGGTGAATGCATATTATCCTGTTCTAGGTGCTGAGCGTTTTGATTTAAATTGAGATAGACAATCTTATTGTCTCTTATGTTAAAAGACAAGAATCATATATCAGAACAATGAAAAGTATATTCACTAAACTACTGCAACATATACTGTAGTAGACATTAGACAAGGTAAGTGCAGCAAATTTCTTTTTTTAATTGTATTATGATAATTCATAACTGGAACATAAACTTGTGAAAGAAACAAAGATTAAGGAATACTTGAAGACAATCCTGAACAGAAATTAAGATAACAAGACATTTTTGGTTGCCTGCAACTTTTTCACATGCAGCAGTACTTAAATATCACATAGTATGGTATAGTTTAATATAGTACAGAATGGGATGGGATAGGATAGGACATAATTTAAGTTAAGTACAGGCAGTAGCCTCAAATCAATAAAGAAGAGCTCTCTTTTAGCTGTGTATGTATCCACTTAGAATATTCTGTCTCTTTTTCATAATTTAGATCTAAGCTTACCTTACAGGTTCAATTATATCTTAGTGGCACACCATAGAATGGAAATCAATTATGAAGCATTATCTGTGAAGGCAGTGCTAATAATAGGTTCATAGGTTCATACTAGGCTATCTGCCCTAGGGCATTTATAAGCCTAGCCAGAGTGTGTTTGGCTTTCGCCACCCATTTTAAATTAATTTTGCTATGCCCTTTTTCAAGGTTAGTATACTGTGTCTCTGTCTAACAGTGACACAGAAGTGATACCCGGGGTAAACCTATGATCTCCTATCCACTCATCAAGATTCTTCTTGAAGAGAGTCAATGAGGGACTCTGCCTAACTTGGACTGGGATTTTATTCCAGAGTGAAGGGAGCCTCTGGGTTATGAATCTGTCCCTCCAGCATGTCCTATTTATTTCAGTGCTGAGGTTCAAGTCTCTTGAGCGTGTAGCTCGATGGGATTTGGATTTTCTGAGGTGCAGCATGTCCATTAATTCCGGGTTGGACATGGCTTTATATGTCAGGCACAGATCCCCTCTAACCGGGAAGCTGTTTGAGCCCTTTGATCCTCTTGGTGAGGTACTTTTGGGGTCTTTCCAGTTGCTGCAGGTGTCTGGTAAGGTACATCCCAAAAGGGGCATTGTACTCAATTATGGGCCTGATGAGGGATGAGTAAAGAGGCACGATGACCTCCCCTGATCTAGATGTGAATCCCTTCATGATTAGGTGGGCTATATAAAATGTTTTTCTAACCATGTGGTTGTCAAATGAGAGATTGCCATCAACTTGGGTCCCTAGGTCCCTAATTACTTCTTCTGTACTTAATGGATTACCCCCTATGTGGTAATTTGTGGGCACTTTGTTTTTGCCAAAGGGGATGACTATACACTTTTTGGCGTTTAGCTTGAGGCCATGGCTCTGGCACCAGTTGTCTGTTTCTATGAGGCCCTTTTAGAGGATGCTTGTGTCGGCTGGAGAGTCGATTATGGCGCCCAGTTTGCAGTCTCATCTGCAAACTTGGTCAGCCACAGTCCTTCTGTGTTGGCCTTTACCTCCGAGAAATATATACCGAACAAGAGAGGTCCCAGGACTGAGCCTTGTGGGATGCCACTTGTAACTGGTTTGGAGTCTGACATGGCTCCAGCAATTCTAACCATGTGGGTTCTGTCCTTGAGCCAGTTTGCAACCCATCTAGTGACATAGTGGTTTATATTTAAGCTGGTGAGCTTATCTATAATGCCCGAGTGGGGTATTGTATCGAAGGCTTTTGCGAGGTCCAGGTAGGCTGTGTGGACTACCTTCCCCTCGTCAATGGCCTTGGTGACTGTTTTAAAGAAATCGACCAGGTTTAAGAGGCAGGATCTGCCCTTAACAAATCCGAACTGGGTAGGATCCAGTGTCTGTAGGTCCCCAGTATCTTTATTTATGAGGTCCATGATGATCCTTTCCATAGCTTTGCAGACCAAGCTAGTCAGGCTTATGGGGCGATAGTTTCTAGGATCCATTGAGGCACCACCTTTGTGGAGAGGGACCACTGTTGCTGTACGCCATTCTTTGGGTACATATCCTGTAGTAAGGCTGAGACTGAACAGTAGTTTTATGTTTGGGTTTAGCTCTTCTTGGAGTTCATGTAGGATGCAGCCCGGGACACCGTCTGGTCTCATTGATGCTGTGTTTTTTGCTTTGGAGAGGGCGGCTCTTACCTGAGCATCTGAGATGTCAGGGGGGCAGCACTCTGCTGGGATAGATATTTGCCCTTTTGGTGGGGAGGGGGGTGTTTGCGCTGAACCTGTCAGCTAGGATGTTGGCAATGTCTGTGGGTTCGGTGTATTTTTTGTCATTTTGGACTAATTCTGAGCATATCTGGGAATTCCCACCCAGGTTCCTAACATAACTAAAGAAAGCCTTGTGATTATCCTTAGTGTCCTGTGCAATTTTTCTCTCGAAGCTGGCCTTAGACGATTTTATGAGTGCCCATAGTTTTTTGCTAATACTGATCAGAGATGCCTTCCCTTTTTGGGATTTTTCTCTATCATGTAGTAGCTTCCTCCTTCTATTGTATAGTTTGTTTATGGCTGGGGTCCACCAGACAGGACATCTGCCTTTGGAGGATAGGTCTTGGTTTTATTTGGGATTGCATGATCCATGCATTCCTGAAGGTGTTCATAGAATGCGTTTATAAAGGATTCTGTGGTCCGGGCCATATTTTCCACAGGCCCAGGGACTTTGAAGGATTCCACCTCGGTTTTGAGGTGTGAAATTTGCTTTAGAGAAGTTTTTCACTGTGGTTTTCTGGGCAGGGGGTGGGGTCGGGATGTGAATATCCAGTGAGATTAGTTTATGGTCTGATCTTACCAGTGAGGGATACACTTCTGGTCTGGAGCATAGAATCCCCATGTTGGTGATGATCAGGTCCAGTATATTTTCCCCTCTTGTGGGAGTGGTAACAAGCTGTTCCATAGCATTTGAGTTTATAAATTGTAGGAACCTCTGGGCTAGGGTGTTGGAGCTAGAGTAATGCTCCCAGTCTATGTTTGGGTAGTTGAAGTCGCCCTATATAATGGTGTTTGGAGAGACTTCATATTTTCCAGTGTTTTCAGGAAGGCTGAGTGGGGTTCCTGGGTTTGGGAGGGTGGTCTGTAGCAGGCTATAAACTGGAAGGCAGTTTTACCCACTGTTAGTTGCACATGGATATTCTCTGATGCTTCGTGCTGTGCCACCAACCTGGAGATGTGGGTATCTTTGACGAATATTGATATCCCCCCTTCTTTTGGGGTTCGGTCCAAGTTTTGGGGCCGAAAAGCATGGTATGAGGTATAACCTGGTAGTGCTGGGGTGCTCTCGGGAGCCTTAAACCAGGTTTCTGTTACTGCACAGATATCGATGTTCTCCATGCTAAGGAGAGTTTCGAGTGCATGCATCTTGAGGTTTAGACTTCTGGCATTGAGTAGCATTACTCTTAGTTTCTTATCCCTTGTGATACCTATGGAGGTGGGTTTGTCTCTTGAGCCTTGCCTAAAAAAGGCACTATGGGGGTAGCAAGAGCCTTTGCCAGTATCCGAAAGACCAGGGGTGACAGGTGCAAGCCGTCCCTAGCGAAGCATCATGGCTTGTCAAGCATGTCATCCCAGGCTGACAGGCATTGGATCCCCTTTGAATGACACCAATACTTAAGCCAATTGTCAAAACTGATCATCTTGTCTTCATATTGTGCCATCATTCTTGGTGAGGGTAAGATGCTACTCAAGGTCAGGGTCATACCGGCCTGGGCTACATGCTTAGAGAGCTCCTCTATGTCTCTTTTCATGTAGTCCAGGGAGGTACGTCTCAGCTCATTCACAACAGCATGGACAATGACTGAGTCATATTTGTACTTGCCTTGGAGTTACCTGAGTGCTTGTGTTATGTGGCGGATCCTAGTGCCTGACAGGCAGCTCACCGTGACCTTCTCCTTGTTCAGCCTGGTGAGCAGGACGTCAGTGTGCCTGATGATAGAGTCACCTATTACAAGTGTATCAGGTGTGTTGTTTAGCCTTACGAGCTGTGACTGTTCGGCACACTGGCTTTGTGAGCTATGTGTTGCACGTGTTTTGTATTGGGGTAGCGGTTGCTTGGGTGTCTGCTTTGGAGGTCTCTGCTGCTTAGGCAGATTTTTTTATTTAGAGCCGCCTCCGAGTATGTTTTTGTGTGTTTATGTGTTTGGTTTGCTGTCGTGGTAGGTCTATGTGAGACTGGAATTGTAGTGAGTGTGGTTTCCTTCTCCTCCTGACTGGTTACGCCAGTACTAAGTTGAGAGACCTTAGCCTTCAGTTTGGCTATATGGTTGCATCTCTCACATGTGTTGGAATTTGTTGGGAGGAGGAGAGGGTTGTCTGTGTACATGAGGCAGTTGTAACATTGCCTCAAGATTCCCAGATTCACCAGCTGGACCAGATAGGAGATTGACAACTGATCTTTGGACATGCTAGAATAGTATTGGGAATTCCTTTATAATTGAAAAAAAGGGCCAATGGGGAACAAGGTACTCAAGGGGAGTTTGTGAGGGTGTAGTGCTTTTAATTTTTTAGTGCTGACTTATATAATTGCTTTAGGGAGGAGCAAGTGCCAGGTAACTTAAATGCAAAAGTGACAAACAGTAACTTTCTTTCAAGTGAAACAAGGAAATAAGTACAGTAAGCAATGCAGATATCACTAGGGACCACAGAAGCACTGAAAAGCCGTGTTTTAGGTGGAATTACATTTCAGGGAAATAACAAGAAAACAAACAGCAAGCATACAAACAAAGCCAGATTCAGCAGGCCTGTATCTAGTCTATGCTACAGCAAACAAGGTGTACCAATTTCAGTAAGTAACAGTTCAAATATGCAGGCACTATAAGCCTTTAACCAGAAATTCCCAGCTTGTGTAATTGTATACGAGTCACATAAATGATGACAAAAATGCTTTTTAAAGCAATATATATTAGTTAAAGAGTTCATATTATATAGAACTGCTTCCCATATATGACAGGTCACATTGGGACTAAGGAATTATAAATTCATACTGATATGTGAATAGGATGTGATATATCTCTTATAATTATAAATATAGTAAGAGGTAATTATGAACTGAAATTTATAACTTGTTTAAGCTGCTGAAGAAAATTATCCATACCATCAATGAAGCAATTGATAATTCATTTAGAAGCGTCACTTTATTTTGTCATGCAGGATATTCAGCTCTTATACAAAAGAAAGCTCACTAGCAAGCATATTATAAATCAAATAAAAATAAAAGGAACATATGTAGCTCTGTTGTACTAAATATTTTAGTGATGCTGTACCTGAAATATGCTTCTTTTACACTTTTCTGCACTGCATCTGATTGTTACCAGACTCCTAGTCTGTATATGTAATGTCAATGATCAGACAGATATATTACACATTTCTGGCTCACCAGCAATTTCAACAGTTAGGATTGCTTATCTTTTGGAAAGCTGATTGATACATAGAGTTACACACCGACACTAAATGAACCCATTCAGTACGCTCAATCTGCAGATCAGACAGGTGTCTCTCTTCATGAAGGTTGATTATTTTCCTCTTTTACAATTTTTTTATGTTTTCTGCTTGACTGCATTAGTCCTAAAGGTCACCTCACTCACAGACTACCAGATGTAGTTTAATGATTAAAAAAACTTTGCCTTCCTTTCCCAGCTTGCAGAACATTTTAATTAGTAGAGATAGTATATTCACACTCTAGGAGGGATGCAGAAGACACATAGTGGTGCTGTGATATAATCAAACCTTACTAACACTAAAGAATGACAAGATATGCATCTTTCATAGTTTGGAAGATTGCAGAGTATTCTGTTTGGACAATGATTATTTTGTACTTTTCAATTCCTTATTGTCTGCTTTCTTACATTGCTCACAAGGTTTACTAGACATATAATCCACTGGTTGTAGCACAATGACACAAGTAAATGGATATCCCCTTGAGTTCTGGCTGTATGACTACTCCTACAATAAGGAGCAGTACAGTTCATCTGCTAGGAGGGGTCTGTCTATTGCAAATTCACTCCCACTAATGAGAGAGAGAGAGCAAGACAGAGAGAGTCATCTGATTCACAAGAGACTCCAGGAGATGTTTACTGCCATTTGCATATTAGGAATGGCAAGTGAGAAAGAAATATACAAGTCAGGCAAGAAACATAATTACAACTGACTCATTGTCTGATTATCTCTTGCAACATTATTAGACTTCTATTGTTCATTATTACGCAGAAAGTAGTATTTAATAGAGGTATTCCTGATTAACTATAGAGCACATTATTAATTGTAGCAATACTTGATTATCTGTAACTGTTTTTGAATACAAGGCAAACACAGATTTCACTATACAAGTGAGAGATAATATCTGATGAATACATTTTCATAGATTTAATTCTGAGTATAGTAATGATTGGTTTCAGTACAGACAGTAAAATAAGGGCATTTATTATATTGCTTTGTATAAAGGAATAACACTATTTATTTTTATTGATGTTTATGAGCACTGCTCTAGGCTAGTGGGCTGTCACGCTGTTTAAAGTCGAGCTTTTTCAGTAGTTACTCTGTCTGGGAACTTTCAGAAGTTACATTATTATAATTCAGTATTTGCTGGATGTTAAAAAATAGCAGCCATGCTGAAAACACTAATACATTTGGTCTATTTAAACTATATACTTAAGTAAGCACTTGGGATTAGTTGTCATTGCCTTGTGGTACATGTTACCAGAAGTGACATTATGTACAGCACATGTGATACTTTATCTCACTCACAGAGGTATATAATGTTATTCAAAGCATTAAAGATCTGCTGAATCCCTATTTATCAAAGTCCCTTGATTGTAAGGCATTATCTGTTAATATAACAGCAAGATATGTTCTAATTTTGACTTGTCATTTTTAACAGGACAGCCATTACAATCCATCCATCCTCAACTCCTTTTTCCCATTTTGCACATGGGGTTAGGGTGTCACTTCAGCAGTGACAATCATCTTGAGCCAAGGTTTACACCACCGGGTGGCTAGCTGTGCCATGGTATTCTATTCGTACCACTCATTTGCACACACACTCTCATGTATGGCCAGTTTAGAGTGTCCAATCCACCTACTGCATGTCTTCAGAAAGTGGGAGGAAGCTGGAGCACCCGAAGGAAACCCACGTGACTGCAGGGAGGACATGCAGACTCCACACAGAAGGCACCCCAGCCAAGAATCAAACCAGAGAGCCTCTTGCTGTGAGGAGACAATGCTAACCACTGTACCACCTCAGCCACCCACAACTTTTACAATGAACCCTGATTTTAAATCATTGTCTTCCAGTACTAGGCTCAGTACTAGATTGGTTTATTCTGGACAGTTGTGGGGTCTCTGGCTTTACCCCCAATACCTGGTAATATTCCATCTAAAAAGATGAGAAGTTATTTGTGGAAAATTTTAGTAATACCTTATACAACCTTCAACACTAGAATCAGAGGTGGAATTTATCCCAGATTAAGGAAATAAATGTCTATTACAACACTTAATACCATTTCCTGGTCCCAGTCAGAAATGTAAGGCTTGGTACAGTGACTTGCCAATACTTCTAAAATTAACCTGCACCTTAAATAAAAACAAATGTCATACCTCATTGTTACACCCTTAAACATCTTCGTACCCCCAGCATGAAGGCTGCACCATCTACAACATACATACATGTGCACACGCGCACACACACACACACACACACACATACACACACACACACACACACACACACACACACACACACACACACACACACACACACACACACACACGGGTGCATATTTAGATATACATATATTTTTTTCCAAGATTATTATAATTCATAGCAGAGGAATACACAAGGTATGACAGTCTCATGTTTCAGACTTAGTATATCTTCACAACATTCACACTTGCACTACCGTATTTCCAAGAATTCAATAAAAGTTTCTTTATATATATAATGTATATATTTCTTGTTCATTTTGTTGTTTGCCAATACAATAAAAGTTCTTGGATTTCAACAAGCACTCCTTATATTAGCTTTCCTGACATTCACATAGGTGGGTAAACAGTCATGAAAAATTAGTAAATTGCTCTTACAGATGAGGGGGTTGCATCCATTCCCAGTAGAAGAGATAACTATCCTGGAGCCTTGGTCATGGATTAGGATAGAAAAGGCCTGAAGATTGAATGGGTACAGCATCAGCAGGAATGCAAGGATTGCACCAGGATTGCAGTGATTATACTGGATTGTGAAGGGTAAAGGCAGAACTGAATGCAGAATCAAAGGATTTGCCAGCATTCCGTGGCCACATCTTCAATCACAATTCTAACATATTGGTAGAAATGAAGCTGTTCTTTTAACCTCACTTTTATTCCCCACTGTCTGTGACCATCAGATCTGTATAACCAATTGGATCATTAATTTTCATAAAGGAAGAGACAATCATGAATGCTTTAATTCAGGCAACTGTTTTTTTTTTTTTTATAAAGGTCTTAACCTTGAGACTTGGTGTCTGACACTGGTGCCTGCAACATTCTGAGAGGCTACTATGCTTTCCTTTTTCATGTAAGTGCTCCAGTTCACATGATGATGTGAGATGCCATCACTGGCTGGGTAGAGCAAGCCCACTTATTTGAACAGACATGTGTTTGCCACTCTGCAGCATATGTTTCTTCCAGTACCCAACCCTCTTATTAAATCTGGGTCATCTAAATCATAGTCAGGGTATTAACCTTCAATGCCACAAACTGATTTAGAGATTACATTTCTTCACACGTCTGTTGGGCTCAACCTCCATCATGCAGTGAGAAGCTTGAAAATCAAGAAGACATTCAGAGTAGAAGTTCTGCTACAACAAGATAACAAGAGCCAGTTAATGTGAGTGAGGCACTTAGTGAGGATGCCTCTGTTGTTTCTTGTAGGAAGTGAATCAAGCACACCCGAACTAAAGGAGGTCCCAAGGCAGAACCAGCACATCACAGCAGGATTATGCCATGTAGCTTAATCTACCAGGATGAGGGAGATTATTGCTGCATATAGAGAAGTGTAACATAGCCTGCTGACCAGGACAATTGTATAGAAAATGAATGGATAATGGATAGCTGGATGAATGGTTTTACAGACAGGCTAAGTAGTCATACTATGTAGTGTCTGGATAGGGCAGTTCTTAAGAATTACAAATTGGACTTGCTGTTTTGCAATAACCAGAATATTATAGAAATGTAACTCTGAGTAAGCCTCCAGATCTATCAGAACAAAGTCCATGTCATTTTTAATATATTATTGTTTATTCTTGAATAAACTTAGAGATAAAAAGTTGTATGGATCATGCATCTAAGAACTATAAAATAGTAGTGCTAGCCAACTTAAATATCTGAAAATCAAAAACTGTTGCTCTTGTACAGATCAGTTTGCATTATTTTTTTCTATAATGTTGGATAGTGTGCTATTAAAAGGAAATTAAAACAGTCTTGCTCCATAACTTGGAAGCAGGCCTACCCACTTCTGATTCTGAAATCTGGTAAGGTCACATCTATTCCCAAATTTTACAGTGTGTTCGCCATGCTTAATTCAAATGACAAAATATACATTGCAGTCTGAGCAAACAGAATACATTCCTTTATGCAGGTTCTGATAAAAGATTACCAGGGTGAGTTTACTAAAGCTGGTATCACATGTAACTATACAAAAATGCAGCATAATTTAGTTACCACACACAGTCAAAGTCTGTCTAAAGGAACTATAGTGAAAGTGAGCACAACATCTGACATGTGGCATGTGCATCCCTGTGGTGACCACATTAGATAACTATCCCAGGGAATACAGTCTACACCTGCCATGATCAGAGAAGCAATGCTGGAAACCAGCCCTTAGGCTGCCCTCTTCATAGAGCCACTCTGGGTGGGGAAAGTTGTGTGTGTACCCCTTTAGATACTGCTCAACAAGTTCCACCACATCCATGTTTAGAGATTTCTGAGCCTGCATTGATTTAAGACTCATGCTGTATGGTCCCATAGTGCTTTTTCCAAAATCCAGCATTGGAATTGTCACACTGCACAGTCCTGTAGTGACACCCTCATCTACTGAATGGTAGAGGTTAACTTTGAAACCAGTACTGCCCCTCCACATGAAACCCCATCACTACCTAGACTGACAGTTGTCACCCATCCCAAGCAGTGTAGACATACATGTGTCCTTGTGTATTAAGCACCTGTGCAATAGATGATGACCTCACCTTCCATTCTGTTTGCTGTATCTTGAGATGTCTGATGCATAATATGGCTTGAATGTACATCCCCTTAGCGCAGTCTGTAAATGACACAACATACATCTTTTTGTTCTGAGTGATAGTGCACTGTTATGATCCACATCAGGACCCGATGATGTGAACAACACATTACCTTTTTGCATGTGCTGCTGTATAATGGGCATCATGACATTGGGGAGTGGGGGTGGGTAAGCCACTGCTGGATTTCTGTTTTGTTCACTGTCCTTGCAACTGATGGATGTGATAGTGGTTGTAAAAGGTCCTAATGTGATGGTGGGGGATAGCTCTGGGGATACTGACTGACCTGCCTGTGATCAAAGAATCATGTTATACAGCTGACATGCTATAGTGTGAGGATACACAATGCCTCCCCCTGCCATGTCTAAGCAGCAGAAATGGGACTTCAGATGGACAAACACATGATCTACTATGCTACTGGTGTGTGCATGATGCTATAATGCTGCCTGTCATCAACCAGTGCTCAAAGAGGTACCCTGCATCATCTGTACCACAGTAAGGAAACTGACTGAGTGATACAGAGATGTGGATCTCATGTACATATTATGCATGTGGCCGTGGATAAGTATTTGCACTGATGTGCTTTCACTTACCTGCTATGTGGTCTAATGGCTTGTCTCCATGTCCAGTGACTCAGATGACTAGCATACCATATGTGGCAATTATGGGGGCTACCAGGGTTCTGTGCAGACATATGGCTTATTAGCTCCTGTGTGTGGCATTCTACCTGGAAGCTGATAGAATGGTGTCTCTTCCTATTGACATATTGCTGTCCTTGGATACTAAGTGGGTGATTTTTTTTTTTTTTTTGCCACATAGGCAACATTCATGATTCCCTGCACTTTGGAAAGCCAGGAGATGTCATAGAAACCATACATGGTGGTAGCTGTCTCCCCTCATGATTTCCAAAATTAGAAGTCATATGAATATGATAGAAGCATACCCCAGAATATTTTATGTATTTTAAGGGCTGACATTGATGATATACTTAATGTGTTTCCAGCTTTGGATTATCCTTGAAGCTAGTATAATAGACATATTATATTATATCCAGACACACTTTGGTATCCATGGGTATGCAAAATCCATACCTTCCTTCAATTCCAGTCCATTCACCATACAGTTCCACTATTATCCATATGATGTTTATATCTATGTGATGGCAGTCCAATAGTTGTTGAACTATTAGCTGAAGAGAGGTTATCTTTCACCAGTACCACTTTTGATGATGTACAGCCATGTTGAGCACCTGGGATACTGTTTGCTGAACTTAATAGATTCTGCTACACTACAGTTGCAATGCTACAACTTTTGTCATTATCATTGCCTTTATACTCAGACGTAACTGTCTCTGTGACTTTGCATCTGATGACTACAAATCATGACTTGCTTTCCCTTATGAATTACTACCTAACTCTGCATTCTTGTTTTAGGTGTAGAAATGTACTGCAAACTTCCCATATTGACAATGGATACCCCCATCTGCATATTAGGATCCATTCCAATTCTCTTTTTATGCAGAAAATTTGCTAGTCATCAAAGGAAGGAGATTATTCAAGAAGTATGAGCTTATTGTCACATTAACATCAATTAGAGGAGGAGATTATCATAGAACATCATATTAGAACAAGATTCTCAGTGAAACAACAGCTTGAAGGAATCAACTATACAGATGTTTGGATGGGAAATTAGAGAACAGAGTAAATAAAAAAAATATGTAAGTAGAAAAAAATAGAAGATGAAAAACTAGTGTCAGAATCGAAGTTCTGAATCCCTGAATCTTGGCCTTACTTGTATACCTGAACAGGACCAGATAATTTAGAAGGTAATGTGACTCTCTGAGGGCAGAATTCTTTCTGATATTGTGAATCTGAGTAATTTAGATTCTGTATCCATAAATACAAGCTATCAAATTTGCTCAAAATGAGTCTAATACATTGTTCAAATTCACACAGTAGTGAGATAACTCAAGTCCTACTTACGTAATTAGAAAAGACCCAAGGTACAGTGAACTGGTAGTGCATTACTAAATGTGGTAACACTTTCACCTTTAACACATGATACTGACATTTCAGGAGTGACAGTTTACCATAACTGTGCATTATTACCTCAGCATGTGATCCATGCTAACCCCTACAAATCAATCCACTCTGCTACAGGCCTCATGAGGAGCTCAGTGTCTCTTCAACCTAACACCACTCTTAAGTATTCAACTGTGGTACCACCTTTATCATTCTTATAAGAAAAGCGCAGTCCGGGTCTGAACTGTCTGCAAACAGCTAAAGTTGACTTTGAACCTAACATCACTCTTTTAAGTATTCAACTGCGGTACCACCTTTATCATTCTTATAAGAAAAGCGCAGTCCGGGTTTGAACTGTCTGCAAACAGCTAAAGTTGACTTTGAGTATGTGTCTACCTGTTTGAGCCAATATTCATTTTCCCCTGGAGAGCACTCTGCTTTGGCATGTAAACAGCTCCCCCCCCCCCCCCCACAAACACACACACACACTCATCTTCCACTTTCTCTCTTAGTCCCTTCTGTTAGCAAATAGTATCCATAACTGATCAATACTGCATGTTTGTTAATTTAAACTGAGACCACAGTAGCCTACTGATACACGGTTATCCTGTTTTTTCCACCTGAGAAATGGTTAAGAAATGACTTACAGTTTCAGAACAGTCCTTGGTCAATTGTGATTGTTTCTTAAACACAAACTTGTCTTTGCTTTGGCTCATTAGCAGCAGTACAAAGAACTGCCTGCTCACACCCTTGTTCTGCCCTCCCCCTTCCCTGTATATTACCTTAAGACAATCCCAAAGTTAATAAATATTACCTGTGGCAGGCACCATTTTTAAAACTACAACCACCTTTGTCACTATCATATGTTCATTTATCGGTTAACTCTGTTACCTGATTGTTTCCAGCCCCCTCATAAGAGCAATTAACAGGGTCTCTATCTGCTTCGCTCCCCACCCTGCCCCTATTCCCTCCCGCCCCCAGTGGTCCCACCTTTATTACACTCACAAACCCCTCCCATCTTTCCAATAGCCAACCACTGCGCTAACCCAACACTACCTCCTCCATCTTCCCACTACTATCACACCTCCTCAACTAACATGTACAAGCATACCTTACCTATGCTCACTGCATGCACTCTCCTTGCATATCTTACATCCTACCAAAGCTCCATCATTCCCCCACTCAACCACTATCACTGTACTACTACTCACACCACCACTCATGTCTCACCCTCACTCAGCACCCCTCCCACCAACTCAAGAACCATCCTTATGCACCCCCCACATATTCTACCAACTATATTACTCAAACATAAAGCATCCCTACAACTTAGCATAGTAACCCTCCCACCATATCCATTATCCACAGAGCACAATCATAACGTTTCCCTTATAAACAAACACATTATAAAACTGATAAAACTAATAACCTCATGCATATCAAAGCTAGCCCTAAGTGGAGACATTCACCCCAATCCTGGCCCTACCATCTACAACCCCAGTCCTCATAATCAGACCGGAAACCACAACTTCTCCCATATTACAGCCAATAGAAAGCCAAGTGACTTCCTTCTACTAAGCCTAAATATTAGAAGTATATCCAACAAAGTCCATGAACTCCATGCCACCATAGACTTGTACTCCCCAGATATAGTCATCCTGACAGAAACCTGGCTAAAACCTCACATTAGTGAGCAAATACTCCCTACAGGTTATGGCATACTAAGAGTAGACTGGCTAAACAAGAAAGGAGGCGGTGTAGCTATAATATTTAAACAGCATCTAAACATCCAGATCTTAAAATCATCAGCTCCACAAATAGGCAATGAAGAAATAATATATACCAACCTCAAAATAAACCAAAACAAAACCATCAACATAATTGGATGCTACTTCCCACCTGGCCAAAACATCCCTCCACTAGAAAACCTCCTCAGCTGGTCTACCCACCATCTCTCCTGGAGTCTCCCTGATTTTAATATTGACTGGCTATCCTGTTCTGGCAACCATCCAACCCATTATGTAAACTTCATGGCTTCACCCAACTACTCCAGTTGCCAACCAGGATAAATAAAAACTCCAGCAAGCATACTACTCTGGACTGGATACTAGTCAGTAAGAGCCCCCAGTCATATATAACAGGCTGCTTATCAGATAGCCTCAGTGATCACTCCCCAACATTCCTACTCAAAAAATACCTATGCCAAGCTAAACCTGTCATCTACCGTCAAATACATAAAAAACTAAACTTTAACCCACTCACATTCATCTCATACCTCAAAGAATGTAACTGGCGTCCTCTAAAGTACCTCAGTCTGGATGACGCAGTTGAATTTTTTAATACTACCTTCCAGAGCATCCTTAATTACCATGCCCCCAGAAGACTTTCCAGAATCAAAGCACAACCCTTCCCATGACTACAGAAAACCACTAAGTCAGAAATGAAAAACAGGGATAAAGCCTGGGAGCACTGGTGCAAAACCAAACTACGCAATAGAGTCAAAAAGCTAATAAAACAAGACAAATTCCAATACTACCAGTCTGCCCTAGACTCCTCCCAACACAGCCCCAAACAATTCTGGTCCTCCATAAACTCCATCCTCCACCCAGGTAAAGTCAGTACCCCTCTTCCTAACATCCCTCACTCCTCAGAAAATATTGCTACTTCATTCAACACACACTTCACACAAACCATACTATCACTAGCTAAACAACACAACCCCCCTCCCCTCCAACCCACACCTTCAACTATTAATCTCCCCACTGCCTTCCCTTTTTCTCCTGTACCTACCTCCAACATAAAAAAACTCTTAACTAAACTTAAGCTCACCAAATTAGCAGCAGACAACCTCCTAAGTGAATACCTACAAATCGCAGCTGATGCTCTGGCCTACCCAGTATCCATCTTGATTAACTGATCTCTGTCAGAAAGTTACGTTCCCACACTGTGGAAAGTATCACATATAATTCCCCTCCACAAAGGCGGACCCTCCACAGAACTAACCAATTACCGCCCCATAGCTATTCTCTCTCCACTCTCCAAAATACTAGAGAGATGCATACACTCTCAGGTCTCAGACTACCTCCTTACTAACAACCTCCTTTCCAGTACTCAGCATGGTTTCCAACCAAACCATAGCACCACCACTGCCTTACTCTCCTTTACTAACACTATCCTTCAGCATAAAAACAATGACTATCTCTCCTCTGCTACTTTCCTAGACCTATCTAAAGCATTTGACATGGTCCCACACAAACAACGTATCTCTGTCCTCAATAACCTATCCTTCTCACAATCAGTCACCAACTAGTTTCAGAGTTACCTGTCTGACCACCAACAATCAGTATGGCAGAATGACATATCTCCCCAACTACCTATCTCCATAGGGGTTCCCCAAGGATCCATCCTTGGACCCCTACTCTTCTCTCTTTTCACCAATAATCTAGCCTCTGCCACCAAACATGGCACACTCATACAATACGCAGATGACTCAACCATCATCTGCTCAGCCTAGTCCCTACCCAAACTGCAAAAAGTCACACAGGAAGCCTTTTCCTTTGTTGAAACTTGGTTATCCGATGCCCAATTAATACTCAACCCAAACAAAACTAAACTACTCATCTTGCAACTCACCAAACATACTAAAAACAACTCTCACTTTAACATCACAGCAAAAGACAACACCACTATATACCCAACTGAACATACCAAATTGCTAGGAGTGGAAATAGACAATAAACTAAAATTTGACATTCACATATTCATGACCATAAAAAAAGTCCACAAAAAACTAGGAGCATTATACAGAAATAAGCAACTTCTCACCAAAGCAGCAAAGATTTCAATAGCAAATTCCCACCTTACCTCGACCCTACTTTATGCCTCTCCAATACATACCAACCTAAGGCAATGCAATCTAAACAAGCTAGAGACCTGCTACAACAAAATCGACAAATTTGCCACAGGGGCATCCTACCGTAGTCACCACTGTCTCTCACTTGCTGAAATGGGCTGGCTTGAACTGCCTCACCTACTTCAATGGTATCAACTCTCACTCGCCCACAAACTAGTAAACCATCCACTAAATGTCCCATCCCTCCAGAATCTACTCCAACCCTATCACACCACCAGACCTCTAAGATCCAGCAACAAAAATCACTTGCAGATCACCAAAGCCAATAACTCTGCTGGTGAAGCACTATTTTTTTGCGCCATAGCCAAATTATGGAACTCCCTCCCACCCACAATTACCTCCATACCATCATGCACCCACTTCAAAACTTTAATAAAAGCGCACCCATGCTGGCTAAGCCCTTGCAACTCCCACTCTAATATCACCCACCCCATCCACCCACTACCTTTCTTTCCACTCCACTAACTACCTTGATTATAGCAAGCTTAGATGCTCATAAGCCTAGTACTTATTATACAGCAGGAACTTCTTATTGTAACATTTGTTAATATCTGTTATGTACTTCACAGATAAAGATTCTAGTTGTCTACTGATGTACTATGTTCTTCATCTATAAATATGTTCTAAGTAATTGCTATGTGAATTGTTAATCGCTATGTAATCCAATGTAACTACTGCCTGTTTATTTTAACAGTGGAGCTTTTCTCCCCGGGCCTCCACTGAAAATGTACCTACGTCCAGTCGGACACTCCCGGTCAACAAATATAAATAAATAAATAAATAAATAAATAAATACAAATGATAAGGTACCAGGAGTCAAAATACTATAAGTAATATTATCCCTTTTCAAGTACCCCACTTAATGATTGACAGTTACAGTCCACATAAAAGACAGAAGGGGACATACCTCTCAACCTCTTAGCACAAGAAATCTGGACAAAGCCTAAAATAATGAGGGAACAAAGGCCCCAAAATGGGGAAAGATTCTCACTACTGCTCTTATACACTTAGAAAGTTGCTAGAATTATAGGATTCATGTCACCATGCATTTTTGGTGGATATGAAGTCTAACACTCAAATGTATATCATTATTTAATGTCTTCAGTCTTCAGAGACTTGCCAGAAAATGATAGATTTTATGAGGAACAGACCAAACATATATGAGGCAAAAATCTGAAGAGTTGAGAGGTATGGAAGAGAATAAAAATACAGCGAGCAAGAAGAAATAAAAAGAGTAGAGAATGGAAGACTAATGAGGTGGAGAGGTAGAGGTTTGGGGAATAATAAATTAAGGAAGATTGTTATCTTTAGAATAATCAAACATGTATGCCTTAACTACTTATCTAGGAATGTTTTGATGTACTTTAGAGCTGGCATGTCTCCGATACCCCCAATTGTCCTTCATGCATATATAAATTGAATAATTTATTGAAAGTAAGTGTTATAGCCAAATGCAGTATTTGACAAACACTAAGCAGGATTTTTGCCAGGTTGAAAATTTAACAGTTTACAGTTAGCAACATCTGATGCATCTCTGATGTTTGTTAATGCTAGGACCATTAATAATAAAGATTTTATTTTTTATTGGAAAATTTGCTACATTCCCACAAGATTGATGTTATTTGTGAAACATGGTTAAAGAAAATTGACTGGAAACCAGTTCTATCAGGGTATAAATGTTTTTTTCTATAACAGATATTTAAAAAAAAATCAGGTGGAGGTGTTATGATAGGAATTAAAGATAGTTATGAGACCTGTGATTATTACATGTTCAGTGATAACTCCAATACTCTAGATTGTGTAACTGCAAAAATAAAAACAACCCTAGAACATATAACAATTGTTGGAGTATATAGACCACCGAAGTCAAATGCTGATAGATGAATTCATACATTTCTTGTATGAAACACAGGAGGGAAGAATAATAGTGGCTGGGGACTTACATTTACCAGAAACAGACTGGAATAATATTGATTCAACAACATTAGCAAGGAAATTATTTACAATGTATGTTCAGTAACAACAATTGCTTCAGATTGTAAAAAAAAAAAACATATCAGGGAAAGGAATATACTAGACATTGTTTGTATTCCTAAAGAAATTACTGTTTCTTAAAGTCAAGTTTTATCACCATTGATGTCCAGTAATATGGGTCTAAAAATATTAATTTGTTGCTAGATAATTCTGCCAAACTGAAATCTAAACCAATGCACAGAGGATTAATTGCAGATTATATGGAAGCAAAACAGACAATATTTAAAACTAAGTGGAGTGATGTGTTCAGTGAAAAAACTGTAGATGGAATTTAGAAAGTTTTGAAAGAGAAATGTGCAAAAAAAATCACAAAAAATGTTTAACATCAGGACCTATGAATACAACACCAGGGGATATATTTACATAACAACAAGATACGTGATTAAGGTGAGAGACAAAAAACATAAGAAATGGATGAGCGGTTGAACTACAACTTTGAAAAATGAAATAAACAAGCTGGACAAACAGATTAAGCATAGTGTGAGACAAGATCATGGAAAAGTATTTACTTAAAGATATTGATCATAATAGGAAATAGACACCTAAGATGTGGAAGGAGTAAGGAAACACAAATTGATGAACTGTAAAGATTCAAAAATTTATTCTCAGACACAACAGATCATAGATATATTTAAACTGCACAAACCACAGACACTCTAAAGCAAAAAGTACAGAAGATTATTAAGATAAGCGCTTTCATCCAAATGTAAACCAGGGACTTCATCAGTTGATCTGATGAAGTCCCTGGTTTACATTTGGACGGAAATGCTTATGTTGATAAACTCTAAACAATGGACTTTGTCAGATTATTTGTTGAAGTCCATTGTTTACATTTGGATGAAAGTGCTTATCTTAATAAACTTCTGTACTTTTTACTTTAGAGTGTCTGTGGCTTGTGCAGTTTGAGACCTTATTTTCCACAGTTTGGATTTTTTGGGTTATAGATATAGTTGCAAAATCTTATGCAAAGCAGTTTGGCTCCACAAAGGGGGTGATAAGTTGCCCTAGTGACATCCAGGTAACCTCAGATACTGGAATCAGATTATATTGACAAAGAACTGTGCAAACTGGATCCAAATAAAGCACAAAGAGGAGACGTAATTATTAACAATAACCTGAGAACACCACCTAGAACTTACAGTACCATTATATTTATTATTTACTAGGTCATATAAATATGGAGAGATCCTCAATGCTGGAGACATGTGCTTATTAACCTGTCTTTAAGGTAAAGGGGAGTAGGACAAACACAAGAGACATATAAACTCTTAAGTCTACTTTCATCTTGTAGATAAATAATGGAGTAGGTAATATTGGATAAGTTATTGTCAGTACTGGATAGGTTGGACTTGAAACCATATATCAGCATGAATATGTTGAAAATAGATTTTATTTATTTATTTTATTTTATTTTACATTTGTTTACCAGGAAAATCCAACTGGACACAGGTCCTTTTTCAATGGAGGCCCAGGGGAAAAAAGCTCCACACCTAACATCTAACAATATACAATATAAAATACAGCCAAATATCTGTTATAAGATGCTAAACAAATAAAACTGCAGTTACAGAAAATGTTCTGATACAGAGAAATTATTACATAGGTATATATCTTTAAGGTACACGCATGTATATTTCAGTGATGAACACTATATACACTCTGAAGAATGGAGAGAGTAGAATAATGCTAGCCTGGACAATAGCGGTTGTAGAGCCATGTGTTTAATAGGTATTTTTAAGAGAATGTTTAAAGTATTGTATAGAGGCAGTGGATGAGATGGCAGGAGGCAGTTTATTCCATTGTTTAGCTATTGCATGAGAGTAAAGAAAAGTACCAGCAGCATTGTCAGGTTTGGTTACATTGACAAGAAACTTATTATTGGAGCGTAGGTTCCTCAAACTAGTGTATGGTGTTAGTAAGTGTTGTAAGGCTGAGTTTTTTGGAGGAGGTAAAGGATTGTATGTGCCAGTAGAAGTTGATTATAAAGGTGTGGAAATTTGAGCCAGTCAAGTTGTTTAAAGGGAGTGCAGTGATGTGTTTTTTATGGGCTATTGGAAGCAAATTTGGCAATCTTATTATAGCAACTCGCTAATTTGTTTGTATTAGAATTTCTAAGATTGGTGAAGACTGGGGAGGCATATAGGAGAGAGGAAATTAGATGAGTACATGCTATAGTGGCTGTAGTGGTATCTGTTAGGAACTGTTTATTTCTGCAAAGTGTTCCTAATTTTTATGCACTTTTTTATTGTATGTGAGATATGGACATCGGATGTCATGTTGTGATCAATCTCTATGCCTAGAAGTTTGGTATGCGTGACATGATATAATAGTGTTGTTGTGGGAAAGCATGTTGAAGGCAGTGTTTGCAGATGCATCTCGAGTAGGTGGGAAAATAAGTAGTTTTGCTTTATTAGGGTTTAGTATAAGTTGAGAGTTGGTGAGTCACCTCTCTACAGAAAGAAAGGATTCTTGAGTATGTTGCTGTAATACTTGCTGGTAATATGATGCACAGATTAATGTGGAATCATATGCATAATGGATTACTGTTGAGTGGAGTGTAGATGTGTGGAGGTTGTTGGTGAATATAAAGAATAGTAGAGGTCCAAGAATAGAGTCTTGTGGGACCCCTATGGTCACAGGGAGAAGAGAAGACAGTTCATGATGCCATTTAACTGCCTGCTGTCTCCCTCTGAGGTAACTCTGAAACCATTCAGTTGTGGATTGACTAAGATTAAGTTTAGATAAAGCAGTAATGACTTTGTTGTGGTTCACCATATGAAAAGCTTTGGACAGATCTAGAAAGATGGCAGAAACTAATTTGCCATTATTCCTGTGCTCATTAAATGTGTATGTAAAGGACATGAGGGCAGTGGTGATGCTATGAAAAGGCCTAAATCCATGTTGAGTGCTTGAAAGTAGATTATGAGTATGAAGATATTCCATAACTTGGGTGTGTATACACCTTTCAAGTAATTTGGGCAGGGGAGACAGGATAGCAAGAGGGCAGTAGTTTGTTAGCTCCCTAGAGTTGCCACCTTTATGTAGTTGTATTATCTGTGACATTTTCCAGATGCTGGAAACTGCTTTTTCAGAAATGGATCAATTCATAAGGTTTGCTGTTGGGTATGCTATTACTTCAGTGGTAATTTTCAGATATTCAGCTGGGAGTTGGTTGGCAGTTAGAGAGGTGGGTTTTAGTTTATTCAGTAGCCTTTTTATCATGCTCACACAGACAGGTTGCAGGGTGAAGCCATTATGATTTATTGGAATATCTGGGTCAGCACTGGAGGATGGAGGGATTTGGGAATTTGCAAGTTTTAAAATGGATTCAGTGAAGTATTGATTGAATTGAGTCACTATGGTTGCACAGTTATCTGTGGTGTTGGGAGGGGGGGGGTCACAGTTTTTCCTGGTTGGAGGATATTTATTGCAGACCAACATTTTTTAGGATTATTCTGATATTTTATTATAATATTATGGTAGTAGTTAGTCTTGTCTGTCTTTATCATTTTCTTTGCTTTGTTTCTTAATTCTAGGTAATCCTGCTTTGAGTTACTGGAGCATGTTTTGTGCCACTTGGTACAAGCTTTGTCTCTTGCATGAAGCAAGGATCTAGTTTCTTTGCTCAGCCATGGAGAAAAGTTTGATTTGAGTAGTGGGAAACATTAACATGATGGTCTTGGATTTTGTTTGATATTCTTCTTACACTGATGTTTAAAATTAGAAGGTCTGTTGTTTTTCTGGAGAGGTAGGGTAGGGTGTGGGTTGTGCTTTGAGTTGGGGTGTGAATACCTGGTTTTGAAGGACCTGGGTTGGGGTGAATATCTTCACTCAGATACAGCCTAGATACTATGTATGTGAGTCTTTTTATTCATTTTGTAAAGCATTTGTCATAAAGCAGAGATATATCTCTGGGGTTATGAGATGATGGTGTGTATATTATTGCGAGGTGCTGAGTGGGAATATTAAGGGTAGCTGGGTGTATGTGGAGTTTGAGGGGGGGGTTTCAGGTGGGTAGGACAGAGGTGGCATGGTGAGGCAAAAAGGTAAATGGGGTGTTGTGACAGGAAGAGATGTGAGAGTGGAGTGAGAGTAGTGATAATTACATGAAATGGTAGCATGATGTAAGTTTAATACAAATAGGTTTTTGGAGACATTGGTTTATTTGTAAGTGTGCAACGGAATGTCGCTTATATGGTAAAGTAATTTGTATAGACAGGGAGTTTGAGAAGTGTAGCAGTTAGATGGGAGTGGAGTTGAAGTGGTTACTGGAATATTTATAGTGATTGGTCTGTGAGAGGGGTGACAGTGGCATTACAAGTATAAATTATAGGAAAGGAGGGGTGGGTGGGACTGGGGGTAGGTTAGAGGAGCGTAGTGAGTCCAAGCACAGTGAGGGCTAATGAAGCAGATTGCACTGACATCCAAGGAGAGATTGCCATAAACAATCATCAATTGGGTGAGTTTTATGTATCAGTATCAATGGAGCAGTTGCTTACTAACTGATGATAAAAGGATTTTGCCAATAATGTTTTATAACTTCAGTACATTCAGTGTATATAATTAATTGTTTTACTACAATCTTTGTTACAGATTAGAAGTAAGGTCTGCTTTCTAATACCTAATCCCTGCTGTTCTACAACTTTACTGATGGTACATGCAGGAAGACGTTACAAGGGATAGAGTTGAATGCTATGGGGAGGAGGACATGCTGCAGGTAGGATCCATGCTTGGTGTGCTTGCCGTTACAGACTATATTGATCTATCACCACCTGTAACATGATGTTCTATACCAATATAATAACAGTTATGAATGAAAAATTGTGCTGAGATGTAATTTATTTAAATTGAACTTCAGCATTTGACAGGATCATACACAAAACATTGACCAATAAATTAGAACAACTGGGTGTTGATGTACTCTTGATAAGATGGATAGCTGCATGGCTTATAAATAGGACATGGCAAGTGTCATAGGTTCGTAGGTTCATCTCTCTCAAATTTCTGATTTATGCATTTGCACTTGTTTCTGTCCTGTAACTCGTCTAGTGCAGATACGGATTCTTAGTTTTAGCACTTCATCATTCTCTTTCGGCTTTTCCCGTTAGGGGTCGCCACAGCGGATCATCTCTTTCCATTTCTTCCTATCCTCTGCATCTTGCTCTGTCACACCAACCGCCTGCATGTCCTCTCTCACCACGTCCATAAACCTTATCTTAGGCCTTCCTCTATTCCTCTTACCTGGCAGCTCCATCCTTAGCATCTTTTTCCCAATATACCCATCATCCCTCCTCAGCACATGTCCAAACCAACGCAATCTCGTCTCTCTTGCTTTGTCTCCAAACTGTCCAACATGAGCTGACCCTCTAATATACCGATTCCTAATCCTATCCATCCTAGTCACACCGATTGCAAATCTTAACATCTTTAACTCTGCCACATCCAGCTCTGACTCCTGCCTATTTGTCAATGCCACTGTCTCCAACCCATATAACATAGCTGGTCTCACTACACTCTTGTAGACATTCCCTTTCACTCTTACGGATACCAGTCTGTCACAAATCACTCCTGACACTCTTCTCCACCCATTCCACCCTGCCTGTACTCTCTTCTTCACCTCTCTTCCACATTCACCATTACTCTGAACTGTTGATCCCAAGTACTTAAACTCGTCCACCTTTACCAACTCTACTCCCTGCATCCTCACCATTCCTCTACCCTCCCTCTCATTTACACACATATATTCTGTCTTAGCCCTGCTGACCCTCATTCCTCTGCTCTCTAGAGCATATCTCCACCTCTCCAGAGTCTCCTCAACCTTAGTTTTAGCACTTAAATTTGCTTATTCATGCTCAGCACTTGTTCAGAACTTGTAAGCACTAAATAAGTTCCTAATTACTATAGCACTCAATCTTCCTCATTACCTAGAGGAAAACCGTTCTTGTACTTACTTTTCTCACTTGCTTAGAGAAAAAAAGCTCTTGTACTCACTTTCCTCACTTATCTAGAGGAAAATATTTTTTTATTCAGGCATGTCCAAGGGTCAGCTCCCAGTGTTCTCTCCTGTCTATCTGATGAATCTGGGCATCTTGAGGCAATGTAGAAATTGCCTCATGTACTCAGACAACCCTCTCCTCCTACCACCCAACACTACAACCTGTGAGAGATTCATTTATCTAGCCAAACTGGAGGTAAAGCTCTCTCCAACCAAGACTGAACTTGACAGTCATGAGGAGAAGGTAAACATTTGCACCACACCACACTCATCACACAGTCTCACTAAATCTACACCACCAAAATCCACACATAGTAACACAAAAAGCATTTGCGGAGGCTCTCAATAATAATCTGTCTAATCAACAGAGACCTACAAAGCAGAAATGCAAGCAACCTCCATCCCCCAACACAACCCAAATGACACATAGCCCACAGACTCAGTGTGCCACTCAATCACAGCCAATAAGGCAAAATAACGTACTCAACACACTAGTCATAGGTGACTCTATATTCAGGCGCACTGATGTCCCACTCACTAAGCTAAACAAGGAGAAGGTTACCGTCAGCTGCCTGTCGGGTGCCAGGATCCACCACATAACCCACACACTCAGGTCACTCCACAACAAGTACAAATATGACTCTGTCATTGTCCATGTTGGTGTGAATGACCTGAGACGTACCTCCCTGGACTACATGAAAAGAGACATGGAAGAGCTAACCGATCTTGTAGCCCAGGCAGGTATGACCCTAGCCCTGAGTAGCATTCTGCCATCACCCCGAATGATACCGCAGTACAAGGACAAAATTATTGACTTCACCATTTGGCTAAGCTTCTAATGTCATTCTAAGGGGATCCAGTATCTGTCTGCTTGCGATGACATGGTCGACACACCACGATGCTTTGCCTCAGATGGCCTGCACCTGTCACCCCTGGGATTCTGTATACTGGCTAAGGCTCTTGCTGCCCCTATAGTGCCTTTTTTAGGCACGGTTCAAATAACCAATTCACCACCATAACAGGAACAGGCAAGCAAAAACTGAGGGTAATGCTACTCAATGCTAGAAGTCTAAATCTCAAAATGCACTCACTCGAGGCACTCCTTAAAATGGAGAACATCGATATCTGTGCAGTGACTGAGACCTGGCTCAAGGCTCCAGAGAGCACCCCTGCACTACCAGGCTATAACTCATACTACACTTTTTGGCCATGTAACCTGGACCGAAACATCAAAGGCGGAGGTGTGTCTATATTCATTAAGGATATCCACACCTCCAGGCTAGTTGCTCAGCATGATGCATCTGAGGTTATCCAAGCGCAACTAACTAAAACTGCAATCCAAATTATAGCTTGCTACAGATCCCCCACCATGCCCCAGGATTCCCACTCCTCTTTCCTTGATGTACTGGAAAATATTAGGGTCCAACCAAACACCCTAATAATGGGTGATTTCAACAACCCCACCATTAACTGGGAAAACTACTCGTGTACCAACTCCTTAGCTCAATGCTTTCTGGAATTCATAAACTCCAATGCCCTGGATCAACTTACCCACACCCCTACCAGGGGCAACAATATCCTAGACCTAGTCATTACCAACATGAGTGACTGGTGTTCCACACCTGAAGTCAACTCCTCGTTGGTAAGATCCAACCATAAGCTAATCACCCTTGATATCCACATCCCACCCCCCATTAAGGAAACAACGGTAAAAAATTTCTCCAAAGCCAACTTCATGCTTCTTAAGACAGAAGTGGTGAACTTCATGACACCCATGCAGATGGACAATACAGTTACAACTGCTGAATCATACACAAATGCACTCTATAAGCACTTACATGAGTGCATGGATCGTGCTATCCCAGACAGAACCAAGAGGCTATCCTCCAAAAAAAGGAGGCCAATCTGGTGGCCCCATGCCATAAAAAAACTGTATAACAGAAGGAAGAAATTGTTGCAAAAGAGAGTAAAATCCCATGAGTGGAGGAGCTCCCTGGTCAGCCTCAGTAAGAAGCTGAGATCCCTTATAAGATTCTCCAAAGCTAGCTACAAATCTGGCGGCCCCATGCCATAAAAAAACTGTATAACAGAAGGAAGAAATTGTTGCAAAAGAGAGTAAAATCCCATGAGTGGAGGAGCTCCCTGGTCAGCCTCAGTAAGAAGCTGAGATCCCTTATAAGATTCTCCAAAGCTAGCTACAAAAACAAAATCGCCACTAATTCTCTAGCTACGAAAACAAAATTGCCACTAATTCTAAGGACAACCACAAAGCATTCTATAGCTATGTCAAGAATCACAACGGCAACTCCCAAATCCGCTCTGAGTTACAGCACAAAGGTATGAAAATTACAGAACCAACTGATATTGCCAACATCCTGGTAGATAGGTTCCGTGCTAACTTTACCCCCCCACTCCTAAAGGGCCCATATCTATACAGGAAGAATGCAGAGTCTCTGTAATCACAACTATGCAGGTAAAAGCTACACTCTCTAAAGCCAAAAACACAGCATCCATGGGACCGGACAACATCCCAGGCTGCGTTTTACATGAACTTCAGAACGAACTGGCTCTCCATTTAAGCACCATGTTCAATAATAGCCTCACATCAGGCTTTGTGCCCACTGAATGGTGCACAGAAACAGTTATCCCACTCCACAAAGGGGGAGCCACCACTGATCCCGGGAACTATCGCCCTATTAGCCTGACGAGACTGGTCTGCAAGGCCATGGAACGTATCATCATGGAACTCATAAACAAAGACATTGGTAACCTCCAAACCCTGGATCCCACCTAGTTTGGATTTGTGAAAGGAAAATCATGCCTCCTGAACCTGATCAACTTCTTTGAGGCAGTAACCAAAGCCGTAGTCGAGGGTAAGGTGGTTCACGCAGCCTATCTTGGCCTCACCAAGGCTTTTGACACCATCCTCCATTCTGGAATTATAGCTAAACTCACTAAACTAGGTATAAATACCTATGTCACAAGATGGGTTGCCAACTGGCTCACTGACAGAACCCACACTATAAAAGTTGCAGACTCCAAATCTGACCTCAAAACAGTGACAAGTGGAGTACCACAGGGTTCCATCCTGGGACCTCTCCTGTTTGGTATCTACTTTTCTGAAGTACAAGCTAACACAGAAGGCCTCTGGCTAACAAAATTCACAGATGACTGCAAACTAGGAGACATAGTCAAGTCCCCAAATGATGTTGACATCCTACAGAAGGGCCTCGCTGAGACAGATGCCTGGTGTCAGAGCCATGGCCTCAAGCTCAGTGCCAAAAAGTGCAGTGTCATCCCCTTTGGCAAAAACTCTGTACCCATGAACTACCACATAGGCAACAATCTACTTAACATGTAATGTGTGATAAGAGTCCTTGGGACCCAGGTGGACAGTAGTCTCTCCTTTGATAGTCACATCGGCACAGTAATCAGGAAGTCCTTCTACGTGGCACACCTCATCATAAAAGGGTTCTCATCCAGGAAAAAAGAGGTCATTGTTCCCCTCTACTTGACACTCATTAGACCCATTATAGAGTACAACGCCCCTTTTGGAATGTACCTCACAAGACATCTGCAGCAGATGGAAAGGCCAAAGAAGTACCTCACAAAGAGGATTACTGGCCTCAAACAAATGCTCTACACTGACCGCCTCAAAAAACTCCAGCTTTACTCCGTAGCATATCGCCTACTCCACGGTGATCTCTGCCTAACATATAAAGCTAAGTCAAACCAAGAACTGTTGAACATGCTATACCTAAAGAAATCCCAATCCCTCCGAGCAAAAGTAATTTTCCTGTGCCACTGTCGAGCAGAGACACAGAAGTGATCCCCGGGTTGTATTTCCTATTTCCCATCCACTCATCAAGATTTTTCTTGAAGAGTGCTAATGAAGAACTTTGCTTGACATAGATGGGTAGCCAGTTCCAGAGTATGGGAAGTCTCTGGGACAGGAATCTATCCCTCCAGCATGTCCTGTTTATTGTGGTGATAAGGTTTAGGTCCCTAGAGCATGTATTCCTCAACCATGATAATCAGTCTTTTACTAATTCCAGTATTCCTACTCCTTTCCTCCTTAACATCTTATCACACCAACCTTAATTATCAGCCACCCACACCAACTTTATCTCTTTCCACTAACAAACACTTCATCAGTCTCCCATACACAATCTCTCCCTCACTACTTAATTTCTCTCACAGTCAATTATTTAATCACAAACTCCTACAACCACTCCCCTCCCTCTCCCCTAAATTCAAACTGAAACTTATATTTACCCTTTCCTTTCTCACAAACCTACACTGCTTTTAACAATCCTCTTACAAGCCAGTAACACACACCCTAACCCAGGACCAAAAACATCTCCCATCGCCTCTCCACCCAAAACTCTAGCCATATTATCCATAAATATACAAAGTCTATCCAACAAAATTACCAAACTACACTCATGTATATCCCACTACACCCCCCATATATCAGCACTGTTAGAAACCTGGCTAAAACCGCATATCAGCAATCCACACATTCTTCCTCCTGGGTATAATATCTATCATCTACAGAATAGCAAAAATGGTGGAGGAGTTGCAATTCTTTACTCTGAACACCTGAATCTTTCACCTTTCTCTACTGCCCCACCTGACTTTCAGCCTGCCCAAATACTAATACTAAATTGCCACATCAACAATCAGAAAAAAACTTGCTATCACAGTAATCTATATTCCCCCTGGCAAAAACATTCCTATTATCAACATGAAAATAAAAATAAAAATAAAAAATGAACCGGACCACCAAGGACAGTCACTTCACTTTAATGCAAACCCAAAGAACCAAATACACTAAGCACCTTCGCCAGGTACACTGGCTTCTTCAGAGTCATTTGGTCAATCAACAAACACATTTTTAAATATTAAACAAATATAATGAACTTGTGACATCATAGACATATCATTCCTACTTAAAGGACCACACGTTTTACTATATAATGATTAAAACAGTATCTAAATCTTGTTTAAATAATGTGTACTTAAAACACTATGGTGACATGAAATTATAAGGCAGGAAAAATGCTTTTAAAATACTTATAAAATATTAAAAACATTTTCAATATACATATACTGCACAACACACCCCAACCTTTAAATCTTGTTAGCGCTAAGTTTTAAAATGGGCATTAGGGTGGTGCTGTCATTTAACCCAGGCAAGTTCAAAGCATTCAGCCTGAGCTGCGATTGTAGTTCCTTAACTTTTACTTCAGCATTAACACCCCCCCCCTTTCTCTACTATGCACTCTATCCACCACAAAGAATAAAAGCTTTTTAAAATTCACACAATCTTTACTGTGTAAATAAAGTGCATTATGCTCGTTCTTATTCTTAATACATCTCAGATGTTCCAAGATTCTATCCTGCAGCCTGTGAATAGTTTTGCCAACGTAAAAACCATTGCAAGCTGTACAGGTTGCCACATAAACATGTTTGGTGCTGTTGCAATTACATTTCCCAGGGCATGAAATGGAGAATTTGTAATCCCTTATACACAAATATGGACCGTCATTTATAAAGCGACAATACCTACACATGCCACATTTTGTCATCAATGATGTGTTATATTTCCCCCATCAAAGTTACTCTCAAGGATGTTTTTTAAGTTCTTACCCCTACCATACACTATCTGTGGTTCTTTACCCAAGATGTCTTTTGTAATGTTATTTAGACAAAACTTCCATCCTTTCTTCAAACTAGAAATAAGTTGAGGTGCTAATGAATTATATTTCAACACAAATACAAATCCAGACTTCTTGGTATTCACCACATCCTGTCCCGACACCTTTTCATTTTTCAAAATTGAGGTATAGACCTTTTCTCTTTTTCTCATGATCTCTTTTTTGACATTTAATAATAACTTGAGGGGGTAACCCCTCTCAAGAAACATACCAATCAATTTAAAAATTTCTTCCTTAAAAAACATGTTTTCACTTACTAGCCAAGATGTTCTCACCATCTGCCCCTTTATTATACCTTTTCTTTAATGAAAGGGGTGGCAACTATTAAAATGTAACAATGAATTAGAATAGGTGTCCTTTCTATGAATATTGCTACACAATCCTTGTGGTGACTTTTTCAAAGTAATATCCAGAAAATTAACCTAATCTCTATGCCAAGTATGTGTAAACCTAAAAAAAGTTGTCGTACCATTCAAGTACTCAATAAACTCCCCAATTTTTGTGTCATCCCCTTTCCACAGGATGAGTATATCATCCAGAAATCTGTTATATAACAAAATACTCTCCATGTATTTTGGATGGAAAGATAAAAAAATTCTCCCAGGCAAGTAGAACTAGATTTGCAAAAACAGGGGCACATCTAGCTCCCATCGCCACACCCATTTGTTTGCTGAAATGTTTCCCCTTCAAAGCTTAGATAGTTATTTTTTTAAAACTAGAAAAAATGGTCTGGATGCACCGGAAAGCAATAAATGGTTTATTCCACAGATGAATACAAGCGCTTTCACCCAGCCGTAATGCTGGGCTTTTTCAAGTAAAAACAAATGCATACAAAAACCAGTATAAATACTCTTCCCTTAAAAAAGCGCCAAAATCCCTTAAAGGGACATTCATTTCTATTCACATACATTGCTCTAGAACTAAACTGCACAACAAGATGTACAAAACACAAACAAATGCATAAAATACTCAAAAGGCATATATATAAAATGTATACATTGTTTTACAATCATAAAATACTCAATCAAAAATATATTAATACAACCTAACCAAGGTTATTTAAACCTGTGTTATGGTTACCCAAGGGAAATAATATAAGCTTATGTGGATGGCTAAAATATTTTTGCTTTTTTAATTAAATAGGGTTTGACTGAAATATGATCAATAATCCCTGGGTAACTGGTTGTGTTCAATTTTATCTGCCAATAGGTCTCCCTACAACACAACCAGTTTTCCCAGTCCCCTCCCCTAGGGCCATTTGCTACTTGTTCAAGAATTCCAAACCTAAACCCATTGTGTGTGATTTCAACTTGTATGTGCCTGTAAAGTGCAGTATTCATATTTTTCTTTCTAATGTTGTAAGTGTGTTCATTTATTCTTTTACTTAATGCCCTTTCAGATTTACGTACATAACAACTGGGGCAATCCCTGCAAATAGCTAAATAAACAATACCCATAGTCTGACAATTACCCCTCACAAAAGTAATTCTACTATTCAAACTATTTTCTAAGGTAATTACTTAAATTCCACCACAGAACATCTGAGGTTCACTTATAAAACGGATTCCAATAAAATGGACTATTTGGATGTTAGGATAGAGAAATCTGAGAGTAAGTTAAAATCTAAAATATATTGTAAGGATACTTTTAGCAATTCATACTTTCCATACTTGAGTGCACATCCCTTGAAGCAAAAAAAGAAGTATATTAAAGGGTCAGATGGTCAGGGCGGCCAGAATGACCTCGGACAGATGTGACTTCTTATCTGAGATTAAATTAATTTCAGATTTTTTCAGGGATAGAGGTTATCCAAAAGAATTGATAGTTGAAACAGGTTTGGAAATTATTAATGGATGGGATGTTAAATACATTCCTTTGTTGGGTAACACCCAACATATTTCAAAGACAAAAAATGATGCCGAAAACAACTTTGGGAGAGCATTGGTAGTTCAGCACAATAGTTTCTCTGGTGAAGTCAAAAAGATTGCAGAATCTAACTGGAAGATGTTAAAACACAATCAAGAAATTGTAGACAGAGTAGGTAATTCACCCTGCTTTGTTTACAAGACAGGGGTAAACTTGAAGAAACTATTTGAGATGAACAAAAAGGTAGTCACCAAAGATTTAGGGTTAGGGACCAAGAAATGTGGTAGGTGCTCCTATTGTAGGTACATTATTGACAAAGAGCAAATTACCTTAGAAAATAGTTTGAACAGTAGAATTACTTATGTGAGGGGTAATTGTCAGACTAGGGGTATTGTTTATTTAGCTATTTGCAGGGATTGTCCCAGTTTTTATGTAAGTAAATCTGAAAGGGCATTAAGTAAAAGAATATATGAACACACTTACAACATTAGAAAGAAAAATATGAATACTGCACTTTACAAGCACCTACAAGTTGAAATCACACACAATGGGTTTAGGTTTGGAATTCTTGAACAAGTAGCAAATGACCCTAGGGGAAGGGACTGGGAAAACTGGTTGTGTTGTAGGGAGACCTATTGGCAGAAAAACTTGAATGCAACCAGTTACCCAGAGATTAATAATCATATTTCAATCAAACCCTATTTAATTAAAAAAGCAAAATAATTTTAGCCATCCACATAAGCTTATATTATTTCTCTTGGGTAACCATAACACAGGTTTAAATAACCTTGGTTAGGTTGTATTAATATATTTTTTGATTGTTGGAGTATTTTATGATTGTAAAACAATGTATACATTATATATATATATATATATATATATATATATATATATATATATATATGCCTTTTAAGTTTTTTATGCATTTGTTTGTGTTTTGCACATCTTGTTGTGCAGTTTAGTTCTAGAGCAATGTATGTGAATAGAAATGAATGTCCCTTTAAGTGATTTTTGGTGCCTTTTTTAAGGGAAGAGTATTTATACTGGTTTTTGTATGTGTTTGTTTTTACTTGAAAAAGCCCAGCATTACAGCTTGGTGAAAGCGCTTGTATTTATCTGTGGAATAAACCATTTATTGCTTTCCGGTGCATCCAGACCATTTTTTCTAGTTATTAGTTATCAGTTTTATGGTCTGTGCTCTCCACGTTTTGTTTGTTTATTTTTTAAAACTAACTACATAAGTTTTAACAATAAGTTTAACTTAGTTTTATCAATCTTGTTACTATTTAGTAAACTTTCATAAAACATGGTTAAGCCTTGATCATGGGGTATTACAGCGAACAAGTTAATAATGTCCACAGTCAAAAACACATAGTTTATTTATTTATTTTATTTATTTTACATTTGTTAACCGGGCTAGTCCAACTGGATACATGTCCATTTTCAGTGGAGGCCCGAGGAGAAAAGCTCCACTATCTACTACATAATAACAAAAAGTACATTCAAAACTCAAGCTCCACCATCTACTACATAATAACAAAAAGTACATTCAAAATTCAACAGGGAAATTAAAACACAACTACAGCAGGCATTTGAAACCATCATGTCAGGAAGTTCAAAAAGGTGAATACAAAGACTATCAAATTACTTAAGTACAGGTGTGTAAAATATGTGCTAGAAGTAATTAAGTAGTTTAAAAGCTGAAAATAAAGTTACTAGAAAATTTTAGTTTGTAGTTGAGAGTGTCAATTTTCAGGTAGAAATGAAAAAAAAATTCGATGAAGAAATAGAGTTAGGAGACAGTGCAAAGTATGCGTGCGAAGGTAGGAGGTAAATGATCAGCTGGGGTTATTGCAAGAGCAAAGCCAGTGATTGGTGAGAAAGTGTTTCAGTTTAGTTTTAAATAGTGTGATGGAAGTTTGGGCTATAAGGTCTGGAGGAAGTTGATTCCAAATTTTACCAACTGAGTTGGAAAATATAGAGTCACCTGTGGTATTCTTTGATAGAGAAGTTTGAATTAGCATTTTATTGGATGAGCGTAGGGTTTTTAGGTTGTTGTAGGGTTTTATCAGGGTGGAAAGCATTGGTATATTTTCCGGGAGGTGAAGGGCTTTATGGGCAATTGTAAGCTGATAGTATTGAATTAGGTGGGGTAACTCCAGCCATCCTAGGTTAAGGAGGTTCAGGCAGTGATGTGTTTTGTATGGAGAGGCAGTGGCAAATCTGGCAATGTTGTTGTAGGCTGTTGTAAGCCTATTGATGTTATGTTTAGAAAGATTGGTATATATGGAGGATGCATATAGTAGAGTAGAGATAAGATATGTTCTAGCTATGGTAGTTCTTGCTTCAGGAGTTAAGAAAGATTTGATTCTGTAGAGAGAGCCAAATTTTCTGTTAGTTGCTTTTATGATAGAGTTAATATGAAAATCAAATTTAAGTAGGTTGTCAATAGTCACCCCTAGAAGTTTGGTTGTTTGGTCAGGAGAGATAAGGGTGCCATTGTTAGAAGTAAGTGTGAAGCTAATAGAGGGAGACAGGTGTGTGGGTAGAAAGAGGAGAAGTTTAGTTTTCTTAGGGTTTAAGAGAAGACAGTGATTGGAGAACCATTGTTCTATAGTGGTAAAAGTTGTTTGGGTAAGAAAGTGGAGGTCAGCTTGCGTTGTGGCAGAGCAGATGATGGTGGTGTCATCAGCGTACTGAATGCAGGTAGTTAGTGGGGTTGCAAGATACAGGTCGTTAATAAAGATGGAAAATAAAAGAGGACCTAAGATGGAGCCCTGAAGGACTCCTAAAGTGGTGGGGAGAAGTTCAGAAAGATTGTTGTTCCATAAGACAGCTTGTTTCCGATTCTGAAGATAGGAAGTAAACCAGCTTAAGGCAAGATTATTGAGAGAGAGAGATTTTAAACAATGTAGGAGGAGTTGGTGATTCACCATGTCAAAGGCTTTTGACAGGTCTACAAAGAATGCTGCTGAAAGAAGATTGTAATTCCGGTTTATATTAATGGAGTCTATGAAGGATAATAAGGCTGTGGTGGTGCTATGGTAAGGACGAAAGCCATGTTGGCAGTTAGCTAGGAGATTATTAGATAGGAGGTGATTTAATAGCTGTTTGTGGATGCATTTCTCCATTATTTTTGCAATAGGAGATAGCAGTGCTATGGGGCGGTAGTTAGAGTACTCAAATGAATCGCCCCCTTTGAAGAGAGGGATGATTTGTGAGATTTTCCAGAGTGAGGGTATGGTACTTTCTTTTATGGTTCTGTTGATTAGTATAGAGATAGGGTAGGCAATAGCTTTAGCACCTAGCTGGAGATATTCAGCTGGCAATTTGTCAGCTGAGGGGGTTGAGGGTTTGAGTTTCTGAAGTAAATTTAGATTATAGGAAGTGGGTATGGGTTTAAGTTGAAATAGTGGTGGAGTGCAGCTAGGGGTACCTAGTAAAGAGGGGTCGGGGCTTTGTTGGTTGGCCAGTTTAAGTATGGTTGAAGTAAAGAAGTTATTGAAAGCATTAGCTGTTTGTAGGGGAGAGTCTGGACAGGAGCCTAGTGGGTTGGGAGTTTCAACCTTGCCGGGGGATAGTAGTGAGTTAATAGATTTCCAAAATTTTTGTGGCTGGTGGTGGGAGGATTGCTGTAGCTGGGTATAATAGTTCTTTTTATCTTGTATGATAGCAACCTTAGTCATGTTCCTTTTTTGTTTGAAGCTAAGGTGATCAATAGAGTCTTTAGTGGTACGCCATTTAGTCCAAGCTTTATTCCTACTAAGGATAAGTTGTTTGGTGTTGGTTGTAAGCCATTGAGCTGTCTTAGATTTCATGCGTATAGAACGCATGGGGGCATGATGATCTAGAATAGTAAGAAAGGTATTATTAAAGTGGTTAACAGCGTCATCTATTGGGAGAGTTTTTAGAGGTGACAAGTTAACTAAGCTAAGTTCATTTTGAAACTGATGAAGGTTGAAATGTTTTTTGCTATGAGCTAAGTGAATAAGGGGAGGTGTTGTTAGATGAGATTTGTGCCTAATGATGTATGTGAGAGAGTGGTCGCTAAGGTCATCTGGGAGGGTACCTGTTGAATACTTTTGTTGGGGACTATTAGTCAAGATCCAGTCGAGTATGGTTTCTTTATTATTGTTTTTATTTGTTCTAGTTGTGGAGTTAATGGTTTGATAGAATCCGTGCAGATTAATAAGGGTAGATGGATTAGTTTGTTTGCACACGTTCCAATCAATATTAAAGTCACCTAATAGTATTGTTTCTTGAAGAAGATTAATTGAAAACCAGTTAAGTAGGTCTTCTAATATGGGGGGATTGTTGCCTGGGGGAAGATAAGTGCAGATAATATTAATAGTTTTGTGTGGGTTAAGGGAGAGTTTGGAAATAATCAGTTCAGCATTAGAGTCATGTGGTGGGGTAAGAGCTGATTTACTTACGTCCAGTCCAGTTTTGAAGAGTATAGCTACTCCTCCTCCTTTTTTAGTAAGACGGTCTTGTCTTAGGATATTATAGCCAGGGGGGATAATTTCGTTATCCTTTATTGTGGGTTTGAGCCAGGTTTCAGTAAGACAGAGAATGTCAAACTGTTGGACTTCTAGTAGGGCATGAAGAGCAGGAAGTTTGTTACATATGCTACGGATGTTAAGATGAGCTATTGTGAGAGATTTAGGAGGTTTAGTAGGTGGTGTAGACATAGGTTTCAATTGTTGGGAGTTAGGGGATGGTATGTCTGTGTTTGGGCCTGGGTTGGGGTGGATGTCCCCATCAATTAATGATAAACCTTGAGTAAGGTGAGTAAGTTGTGAGGGTTTGATGCAGTACAAGTGTTTTGTGAGTCGAAGAATAAGGTATTTGATGTGTGTGAGACGATGATATTTAGGTTCAAGATATGAGTTGGTGTATATGGGACTGGGATGGGTTGTAAGTGTAGGTGGGGGGGTAGCTAGGGTGTGTTTGTGTGGAGTACAAAAGGTAGTATTTAAAGGTTGCTCATAGTAGGTTATGAGGTAGGTAGAGGTAAGAATAGTTAATAGTGTTAGTGGTAGGAGAGGAAGGTGAGTGTAGGACATGTTGAGATGAGTAGTGGATTGTATGTAATAGGTATGTGTTCAGAAGGGGAAAGGGTTGGTGAGGGAGGAGACTAATATGGAGTGGGTGGAAAGCAGAACACATTCTGATTGGCTAGGGAATGTGGTGGGTGTGGTTATGTGGGAATAAATGTAGAGGTCCCAGGGGCGGGTGGGATTTGGGGGCAGGGAGGGGAGCGGAGTGAGCCCGAAGGGCGAACGGAGCGGGAAGAGCCAAAGAAGTAGAAAATTGCTGAGAGGAAACAATCAGCCAGATATAATAACAGCAGGTAAGTTAGAACAGGTAGTATAAATAGTAAGATGTATTGGGGTATGTTATCAGGAGATTTATAGTAGGCGGGTTAAGATAGGGAGTAATTTGGGCAGGGGAAAAGAACAGAGAATATACTAGAGTACAGATCCAGGTAGAAGGCAGAAAACCAGTATGTTTGGCGGAGATTAAGAGGAGGAAAAACAAGAAGAGCAAGGGGCCATGTAGAAGGCAAAGTTAAGGCGGGTGAGATTTGGGGGCAGGGAGGCGGAGTGAGCCGAAGGGAGCAGTGGGAAGCCAAAGAAGTAGAAAATTGCTGAGAGGAAACAATCAGCCAGGTATAATAACAGCAGGTAAGTTAGAACAGGTAGTATAAATAGTAAGAAGTATTGGGGTATGTTATCAGGAGATTTATAGTAGGCGGGTTAAGATAGGGAGTAATTTGGGGAGGGAAAAGAACAGAGAATATACTGGAGTACAGATCCAGGTAGAAGGCAAAAAACCAGTATGTTTGGCAGAGATTAAGAGAAGGAAAAACAAGAAGAGCAAGGGGGCCATGTAGAAGGCAAAGTTAAGGGGCGGGTGAGATTTGGGGGCAGGGAGGGGAGCGGAGTGAGCCCGAAGGGCGAACGGAGCGGGAAGAGCCAAAGAAGTAGAAAATTGCTGAGAGGAAACAATCAGCCAGATATAATAACAGCAGGTAAGTTAGAACAGGTAATATAAATAGTAAGATGTATTGGGGTATGTTATCAGGAGATTTATAGTAGGCGGGTTAAGATAGGGAGTAATTTGGGCAGGGGAAAAGAACAGAGAATATACTAGAGTACAGATCCAGGTAGAAGGCAGAAAACCAGTATGTTTGGCGGAGATTAAGAGGAGGAAAAACAAGAAGAGCAAGGGGGCCATGTAGAAGGCAAAGTTAAGGGGCGGGTGAGATTTGGGGGCAGGGAGGGGAGCGGAGTGAGCCCGAAGGGCGAACAGAGCGGGAAGAGCCAAAGAAGTAGAAAATTGCTGAGAGGAAACAATCAGCCAGATATAATAACAGCAGGTAAGTTAGAACAGGTAGTATAAATAGTAAGATGTATTGGGGTATGTTATCAGGAGATTTATAGTAGGCGGGTTAAGATAGGGAGTAATTTGGGCAGGGGAAAAGAACAGAGAATATACCTGAGTACAGATCCAGGTAGAAGGCAGAAAACCAGTATGTTTGGCGGAGATTAAGAGGAGGAAAAACAAGAAGAGCAAGGGGGCCATGTAGAAGGCAAAGTTAAGGGGCGGGTGAGATTTGGGGGCAGGGAGGGGAGCGGAGTGAGCCTGAAGGGCGAACGGAGCGGGAAGAGCCAAAGAAGTAGAAAATTGCTGAGAGGAAACAATCAGCCAGATATAATAACAGCAGGTAAGTTAGAACAGGTAGTATAAATAGTAAGATGTATTGGGGTATGTTATCAGGAGATTTATAGTAGGCGGGTTAAGATAGGGAGTAATTTGGGCAGGGGAAAAGAACAGAGAATATACTAGAGTACAGATCCAGGTAGAAGGCAGAAAACCAGTATGTTTGGCGGAGATTAAGAGGAGGAAAAACAAGAAGAGCAAGGGGGCCATGTAGAAGGCAAAGTTAAGGGGCGGGTGAGATTTGGGGGCAGGGAGGGGAGCGGATTGAGCCTGAAGGGCGAACGGAGCGGGAAGAGCCAAAGAAGTAGAAAATTGCTGAGAGGAAACAATCAGCCAGATATAATAACAGCAGGTAAGTTAGAACAGGTAGTATAAATAGTAAGATGTATTGGGGTATGTTATCAGGAGATTTATAGTAGGCGGGTTAAGATAGGGAGTAATTTGGGCAGGGGAAAAGAACAGAGAATATACTAGAGTACAGATCCAGGTAGAAGGCAGAAAACCAGTATGTTTGGCGGAGATTAAGAGGAGGAAAAACAAGAAGAGCAAGGGGCCATGTAGAAGGCAAAGTTAAAGGCGGGTGAGATTTGGGGGCAGGGAGGGCGGAGTGAGCCGAAGAGGCGCAGTGGGAAGAGCCAAAGAAGTAGAAAATTGCTGAGAGGAAACAATCAGCCAGATATAATAACAGCAGGTAAGTTAGAACAGGTAGTATAAATAGTAAGATGTATTGGGGTATGTTATCAGGAGATTTATAGTAGGCGGGTTAAGATAGGGAGTAATTTGGGCAGGGGAAAAGAACAGAGAATATACTAGAGTACAGATCCAGGTAGAAGGCAGAAAACCAGTATGTTTGGCGGAGATTAAGAGGAGGAAAAACAAGAAGAGCAAGGGGCCATGTAGAAGGCAAAGTTAAGGGGTGAGATTTGGGGGCAGGGAGGCGGAGTGAGCCGAAGGCGAACGGAGCGGAAAACAAAGAAGTAGAAAATTGCTGAGAGGAAACAATCAGCCAGATATAATAACAGCAGGTAAGTTAGAACAGGTAGTATAAATAGTAAGATGTATTGGGGTATGTTATCAGGAGATTTATAGTAGGCGGGTTAAGATAGGGAGTAATTTGGGCAGGGGAAAAGAACAGAGAATATACTAGAGTACAGATCCAGGTAGAAGGCAGAAAACCAGTATGTTTGGCGGAGATTAAGAGGAGGAAAAACAAGAAGAGCAAGGGGGCCATGTAGAAGGCAAAGTTAAGGGGCGGGTGAGATTTGGGGGCAGGGAGGGGAGCGGAGTGAGCCGAAGGGCGAACAGAGCGGGAAGAGCCAAAGAAGTAGAAAATTGCTGAGAGGAAACAATCAGCCAGATATAATAACAGCAGGTAAGTTAGAACAGGTAGTATAAATAGTAAGATGTATTGGGGTATGTTATCAGGAGATTTATAGTAGGCGGGTTAAGATAGGGAGTAATTTGGGCAGGGGAAAAGAACAGAGAATATACCTGAGTACAGATCCAGGTAGAAGGCAGAAAACCAGTATGTTTGGCGGAGATTAAGAGGAGGAAAAACAAGAAGAGCAAGGGGGCCATGTAGAAGGCAAAGTTAAGGGGCGGGTGAGATTTGGGGGCAGGGAGGGGAGCGGAGTGAGCCCGAAGGGCGAACGGAGTGGGAAGAGCCAAAGAAGTAGAAAATTGCTGAGAGGAAACAATCAGCCAGATATAATAACAGCAGGTAAGTTAGAACAGGTAGTATAAATAGTAAGATGTATTGGGGTATGTTATCAGGAGATTTATAGTAGGCGGGTTAAGATAGGGAGTAATTTGGGCAGGGGAAAAGAACAGAGAATATACTAGAGTACAGATCCAGGTAGAAGGCAGAAAACCAGTATGTTTGGCGGAGATTAAGAGGAGGAAAAACAAGAAGAGCAAGGGGGCCATGTAGAAGGCAAAGTTAAGGGGCGGGTGAGATTTGGGGGCAGGGAGGGGAGCGGATTGAGCCTGAAGGGCGAACGGAGCGGGAAGAGCCAAAGAAGTAGAAAATTGCTGAGAGGAAACAATCAGCCAGATATAATAACAGCAGGTAAGTTAGAACAGGTAGTATAAATAGTAAGATGTATTGGGGTATGTTATCAGGAGATTTATAGTAGGCGGGTTAAGATAGGGAGTAATTTGGGCAGGGGAAAAGAACAGAGAATATACTAGAGTACAGATCCAGGTAGAAGGCAGAAAACCAGTATGTTTGGCGGAGATTAAGAGGAGGAAAAACAAGAAGAGCAAGGGGGCCATGTAGAAGGCAAAGTTAAGGAAGCAGTTATATGTAGGGAAGAAATAGGATAGAGATAGGAGTAAAGGTAAGAAAATACATCAGTAATGAAGGGAGAAAAGGTAGGAATACTAATGGTAGTAATAGCAGAGTAGGAATGAGGGTTTAGTCAGAAAGATGTAGGGGACTGTTGCTGGCTGCTGGTAGTCCTGGGCAGGTAGGTAGGCTAGGCATGCAGGTGGAATATTCAGGGCCAAACTTATAGCATAAACATACTTAGGCAGTCTTTCAGTTGTATATGTGTTGCTCCCCGACAAAAGTCTTGTAATGGGATTTACTGGACACAGTTCAGGTCTTCCAGGAGGGCAAAGATTCTTGTTAAGGTATAGCTGGGTCCCGTAAAAAGGGTAGAGAAAATCTGGGAAAGAGAGTGAGATAGTGAAGAGAGAAAAGAAAGGATATGTAAACTTCAAGAAGCTAAGAAAAATGGTTAACTAACACTCTACTAATTTAAACATGACATTCACATTTGTTAAAAAAAACAATTAGGTCACACTTCACATGTAAATCATTTTAGATAGTTAGGAGCACTATATGCTGTATAGGAGTCTTATTTAAGTGTCGTTAAATGCTGTTATAGAGCGTTATATGGACACCAAGGTATATAGTGTAGAACGGTGTAGTATACCCTTTAAATATTACACCAAGGCTAAATGCTCGGTACTATGTAGAACAGTAATCACAGAATAAAGCATATTAGTTAGTAAGGAGTACTAAATGCTGTGTTGGAGTGTAAGACTAGGTGTCGCTAAACGCTGTTACAGAGCGTTATATGGACACCAGGGTCGCTAGTGCAGAACACTGTAGTAGACCCTTTTAAATAATACAATAAGGCTAAATGCTCTTTAAATTGTCAGACAATAATCACAGTATACAGCATTTGTTGATAAAGACCATTGGTTAATAACAATGTAGTCATCGACAGAGTACAACTGATTAAAATTATCTAAAGCGGCGCCAAAACTAGAGAGTAAACCAGAGCCTTTCCAGAATAAGCAGTAATGAAAAACAAATTAAGGCACTTGAGTAGCAAAATAGTCAGCAGGTGTAAGCACACTAGAATTCACTAGGAAATATTAAGTAAAAAATCCTTAGTAGAGATACATATAAGATAAACTATAGTTTTAGTCCTAAAAGAAAGAAGTATGTAAAACGCTGACTTAGGGTGCCGCTATTAACATAGGCACCTCGCATAAAAGGCAACATGCGACACAACAAGATAAACTATAGTTTTAGTCCTAAACAAATAAAGAAGTATGTAAAATGCTGATTTAGGGTGCCGCTATTAACATAGGCACCTCGCATAAAAGGCAACATGCGACACAACAAGATAAACTATAGTTTTAGTCCTAAACAAATAAAGAAGTATGTAAAACGCTGACTTAGGGTGCCGCTATTAACGTAGGTACCTCGCATAAAAGGCAACATGCGACACAACTTGTATCACTTTACGTAAAATGTGATAGTTAAATAAAAGGATACAAGACAAAACAGTGTACAGTACATACACTAGAAGTAGACAACGTTATCAGCAAAGAGGTTTAACCTGCGAAATAGTATTTACGGCATATAAACACAGTCACTATAATAGCACAAACAGTGTTGTAATCCTTGTTACTGAAAAGGCACGGCGAAGCAAAAACGCCGACCTAATGTGACGCTGTAAATATGGCCAACAGTTTATTACAAACCAGTCCTTACAACACGCTAAAAATGCACAATACTGGAGCACATCAAAGATAATAAATCAGCCTGTAGTTTACCCTATTTGTCCCACCCGCACAGATAGGTGACGCACAGCAGCCAAGCCAGTGGTAGGGAATAAAGATGGTGACCTAGGATGGGGGGAGATATTTGTAAAGTTACGTGAGAGGGTTGTTTAGTTCAGTTTAGTTACTTTCATTCTTAACAGCTTTTAGTCATTCCAAGCAATGCTAAGAATCCTTTAAAATATGTTCAGCCTTCTCAACTGCCACCTTTGAACATGTGTTCACAAAAGATGCTAAGGGTTCCATTTTGGAACCACCTGCCACCACAACTGGTCTAAACTGAGGATTGTAAACATCTTTGTGGACTTTGGGTATGCCAAAGATGATGGGTAGTACCGGATGTTTAACTGTCAAATAATTGAATTCAGCTTCATCTAAATAATTGAATTCAGCTTCATCTATCACCCCCTAAAACAATGCATCATGTAGGTATAAATCAATGTTCAGATAAGCCCTATTTATCTCATTTTTAGTGGCCCTGTCAAATGTTTCATCATCATTTAATATGACATTCATCTTCAAACTATAATCCATTGCAGTCATGACCACCATCCCTCCACCTTTATCAGGTTACATGAACCTGTACCCTTTGTTGTTAACAAGATCTCTCATAACTCTTTCATCATGGGTGCAGTTATCACACCATTGTCTATTTTGGCTTAGAATTTTCTTAAAATCACTCTCAACACATCTTTCAACAGCCAATATCTCAGGATGTGGTGGAGGGATAAAGGTACTTCTCCTCTTTAAGGGCAATACATTAACCAAGTGCATACATTGACCAATGGAAGAAAAATACATTCTCAAGTTCAACTGTCTCATAAATAATTTTAAATTAATGAGCACACTAGCAATATATAACCAAAAACTTGGTACAAAGGTTGTACCTTTACTTAATAAGTCAAAATGTACATCACAAATATTCATATCAGTGTAATTGTAAATGGTAAATAATGGAGAAAGAACCATTAACAGTACCAAACAGCACATTGTTCAGTGATAACTCCTTCTCTTCCCCCTCCCCCCTCGCCCGTTCCTGTTGTAATAAAAGTTCTGTTGCATATTCCTGCCTCCTTGATTCCCCCTGTTCAAAAGTCTTTCCGATCTCCTCAATTCGGTGGGTTAATCCAAAAAACAAAATCCCTATTATCAAAAATATACTATCCTGGATCTCTCAAGAGATACCATATGAAACTATAATACTAGGGGACACACATAAAGATTGGAGCACCCTAAATACTGAAGCCCCTTCCCAAAGCATTAATCTATTTGGCTTTATACAACTAATTACTACTCCCACTTGGCTAAACAAGCAGTCCAACACTAGTTCTACACTCAAATGGATACTGACCACTGACCCTCACCTCTACCATAATCCATGCTCTCTCTCTGATGCCTTAAGTGACCATCTGCCCATACATCCAAAGACACTCTCCCCAACTTAACAAACCTCATGTCTTTAAGTACTGCTGTAAACTCTCTGCCTTTGATCTTTCCACTTTTAAGGACATACTTACATCTATTAATTGGTCTTGCCTGCATATACTTCTTCTAAATGACGCAGTCCTAGAATTCAACAGCATCTTCTTAAACATCCTTAATGACTTAGCTCCTCCTCGTAAAATATGCATTCAATGTAATTTTGCCCCCCTGGCTCACAAAAGATACTCGAACCCTCATGCACCAAAGAGACTCAGCCTGGAAAACATGGCAAAAATCCAAATCCCCAGCACACTATCAATTGTTCAGAGAACTTAGGAATCAGACCAAAAGTCAGATATACAATAAGAAAAATTTCTACCATAAAGCCCAATTCTCCCAACAGTCCAACCCCAAACACTTCTGGACTAACATCAATGCTATCCTTCGCCCTGGAAAACCACCAACTGCTAACCCATATCTCAATCTCCCAGCATAACACACTGCCTCTCTACTTAACCAGTTCTTTATTGATATTATCATTAAACTAACCAACACCAACCAAAACCCCTACACCTACTGTCCACCACAATCTGAAGCAAGGGATGCACTCTTTTCTCTCAAACTTATCTCAACAACTTTCAAGTCATTCCTCCAAAAGCTTAATCCTTGTTCTCCTTCTGCAGACAATCTACCTCCTCTCTTTCTCAAGCTAGCAGCTAAACCTATTGCCTACCTAGTCTATATACTCATAAATAGATCCATCAAAAAAGTCACTCTACCTGACATCTGGAAATCCTTCTTTATAATACCCATTCACAAAGGAGGCAACTCTACTGAGCCTTCCAACTACAGCCTCATTGCTATCCTTTCCCATCTATCTAAAATCTTCAAACGTGTATACACTCCCAAATGCTCAAATTTCTCATCCATGATAATCTCCTCACTCCTACTCAACATGCCTTTCAGCCAAACCATAGTACCTCCACAGCTTTTCTATCTTTTACACACACTATTGCAGAAGCTTGCAATAATAACAAACTGGTGACAAGTCTATTCTTAGAGCTATCGAAAGTGTTTGACATGGTATCCCACTCCTTACTTCTAACCAAACTTGCCAGTCTTTATCTATCTTCTACTACCCTCAAATGGTTCTCAAGCTATCTAACAAACAGACAACAATCCATCAGATGGCAGTCTTTCTGCTCCACTGTTCTACCCATACATACAGGCATTCCCAAGGGCTCCATCCTGGGACCCCTTCTTTTTAATATCTTCACCAATGACCTCTATACCTCAACTCTTCATTCTACCCTAATTCAATACACAGATGATTCCACACTTATCAACACCTCAGATACACTGTCACAACTTCAGGCACTCACACAAGAATCTTTCCTTTCAGAAGAAAATTGGTTAACTAAAAAACAACTTATTTTGAATCTAAAAAAGACTAAACTCCTCCTCCTTCTTCCTAATTAGGTAACCATCTCAAACCTACTTTCACTATTTCTTCTTCAAACAATGCCATCATTACAGTAGAACACTACACAAAATTACTTGCAATGACAATATACGACCAACTAAAATTCAGTCCACATATACAACAGCACATCAAGAAAAGAAACCAAAAATTAGGTCTCCTGTATTGAAACAATAAATTCCTAACAACAGAATATAGACCCTCCCTGGCCCAAGCCTACTTACTCCCAACCCTTATTTACGCAGCCCCAGTTCTTACGAATCTCCAATCTACTCTCCTTACCAAAGTAGAACAGACATATAACAAAGTTGCAAAATTTGCAGCTAACCTACCTAATACCTCTCACCACTGTATTGCCTAAAAAAAAAACTTGCCTGGATGGAGCTCCCCCACCAGCTTAAACTCTCACAACTCCAACTAACTAACTTTTTACTAAATAAACTCTTTGCCTGTCCCTCCCTCTCCAAAATTGTGACCTTCTATACCCCTCCACGCCTACTGCAAAGTACTGACAAACTCTTTCTACAAACATACAAACCCAACATAACCATTGGCAAATTTGATATAAATCATCTGTGCATCTGTGTCTCTCTTCTCAAACACACTCCCTTTCACCCTACGTAGCATACCAAATACAAACAGCTTTAAACAAGAATTAAGAAATACCCCCTGTAAGTCACGGATATCCCCTGTCAGGACCCCCACTTAATTTACCACTGTCTACAGTTAATCTCACAATCATATTAGTTATTACAAGCTAACTACGTATATACTGTAAATAGCATAACAACTCTTCTACAAGCCTTATTGTACATGTTACTTTGCTCTGCTTATCTATTCCTCGACTTTGTGTGTATAAAAACATTATTATTATTATTACTCAGTCTTGTGAAAATTGTACCTTTTTCTGTTAGTAATCAACTGCATGATAATTGTAAATCTGAATAATTTTTGTACATTACTGTCTGGAGCTTTTCTCCTTGGGTCTCCACTGAAAATGGGCCTGTGGTCAGCTGGGCCAACCCATTTAACACATGTGAAATAAATAAATAAATAAATATATCAACCAATTGGTTGATGGTTATAGACCTATAGGTTGTATAAAAAGATTTATAAATGATGAAGTCATTGTTTGCTACTTATATTAGATGCAAACTTGAGTGTGGAATAACAATATGGAAACCTTATAAGAAAACAAGCATGAATAAACTGGAAAGTGTACAGTGCAAATATACCAAGGGCATCCACGGATGTGAAAATTTAAATTATTATGAAAGATTAAAATATCTAAACTTGTACAATGTCTCTTATAGATATTTAAGAGGAAATCTTATTCAGGTATATAGAGCATTTAGAGAAAACTACCTCTGGCAATGTTTGGGGTTGTCAGAAAGTAGTAGAGAATCATCAGACAACCTTGTAGAAGATTCTATAAGAATGAGAAGTGTACTAATTGGTTCCCTGAGAGAACAGATAATGCATGGAACAGACTACCAAATTATATTAAAGCAAGTACTAGTTTAGACATTTTTAAGAACAACCTGGACACGTATTATGGGAACAAGTGTTTTGGTATATTGGCAAGCTAGAAGGGCATTTATGCTCATGCTTGAAATATTTGTATGTATGTACTTAAGTGTATCCAAGGGTGAAATGCCTACTAAGAATGCTAGATACCAATTTTTGTCTTATGCTCTCATCCTAATTTTATTTCTCTAAGTATGAAGTGGTCATACTTTACTGCTCAGTTTGCCAAAGTTGCTAAAAATAATAGGAGGGATAGTAATGGTATGTACGAGTATTGTGAATTACTGTCAGGTGAAAAGCTAACACCACAAAAAATATTGCAAGCATGCCTTTTTTAACACACTTTTAAAGCCTGTATTTATAAGAATTACCTGTTGCACATCCAGTATAATTGCATTCATGAGTGACAGCGGATCATTTATTACTGATAGTAAATGCAACTGCAATTGTTTTGATGTGTCAAGGGAAGGTATATCATCATCTCAAAAACAGCTCAATCAGCTGCATCTTGCCTGAAAATAATAATATTGCCCGTTATTAGTCCATAGTTTTTTGCAGCCTTCATCACTGAATAGGCAATCCAACCTATTCACCAATATAAAGCACCACTGCAGAAGAAGCCTAGTTATCTGAATAATAGTTCAATAATTTTATTGCATGTGATTCACAAACAATGCTGTGCAGTGGAACCAGGACATCATGTCTCCTTATGTGAATGGTGGTGCACAACAGTTATGTAGCACACTTGGAGAGGGAACATACCACATGTGCAGCAGGAAGACACAGGGATACCACATACTAGCAATATTGGGCTAACTGAGCATGTCACAGGGGATCATGGGAAAGTCATTTTTGCAGATAAATAGCTTCTGGCTCCCTAAGAAGAAATGCAGTACTTTGGCTGTTATTTATTATCCCCTACTGTTTCCCCATTCAGCATTCTTAGACATTGTAAGCTTAAACACCTTCCAGTTCCCACCAATGCAGACTTATGGCATCCAGAACTTTGTTGGGGTCTGGCTTCTTTAGCCAAGTGACTTACCAGCTAATAATAGGAAATATTAGAAACAGTAAGGAGTTATTAACAAAAATGTCACTAAGATTATTAGGCTAGGATTTCCGGCAGTGGAAAAATAAACCTGTCTGTCACTTAGTATTCATATTTTTATATTTATTTATACTTTCATAACTGAGAAACTGATGTTATTGAGGTACATGGTATGAAACACCAATGTGGGAGACAGGAAAATTCACTGCCAGTGCCGGTTTATATCACACTGTACTGGAAATATTGCTAGGTGTTTGCTAATATTTATGAAAATAACCAATATTTCCACTGTTAATACTTCCAAAACCAAGTGACTTACACACTGTTGCATGATACTAAGTAAACCTTAGATGCTGATGAAGAAAACTGTGTTTGATATTTGTTGCACATCTTGAGAGATATCCAGAATTGTTTTGTTAATTATAGAATTAAGCATATATTTTATATTTCTGTAAATATTTCAATAAACATGTACTTATAGAGGAATTTCTTCTTGATATGGGAAAGCGTATGCATGGTTAACAAAAATGTTCTAACACCATATGTCTATGTTGTACAGTTTTCAAGATATAAAATTTTATTTTGTGAAATTTTACAAAAAATATAAGTTGGTATTTGTGTGCATTATAATATATTACAATATTTATGGAAAATATTGCTGCGGTAGCATTGTCGCCTCACAGTAAGACACTGTTCAGTTCGATACTCAGCTAGAGCGTCTTCTGTGTGGAGACATACGTGAATGGGCGTACTAATAACATTATCTGTACAGTTTAAATAGCCTTTATTGTTCACAAAATATTTACATTTGTTTAGCATATGCTTTTTCAGTTTATTTTTTAGAAAATGCAAGATGTGTATAGGCTGCTGGAGATGAGACATTTCATATCTCATAGAGGTTAATGAGTTAAGAACAAAAATAACACATTCACCATAATTGACTTCAAAGTAAAATGTCTTTTTTTCAGCAACTCATAACTAAAATAGTTTCTTATTGCACCTTAATTTCCACCAATTAGTTAGAGAATTAAATAAGTCAAACATAACAACTAACAGACATTCTCTTTCTGACTGGAATACAACATCCGTTTAACCTCTCCTTTACTCAACAAACTTTTCACATACAGTGGAAGAGAGCATTAATTATAACTACCCCAGTTAAACATGACAATTGACAACCATTCTCTTATTGAATCTCTAGTCAAAGATTGACCTGAAAAAGTGTTCTTCATCCATATCAGCCCTTTGGACATAAGTTGCCACAATGCAATTGTATTCAAGTGGCTACAAAAAAAGCTTAAGACACTGTGGATACCACCAGACAAAGAATTAGTCCACTAATTTACTTTGATTTCTCTGTAATGCCTTGGAATTCTAATACTGGACTGAAATTAATCAAACCTCATGTGTTAAGCATGCAGCTTCTTTACTAACCATTATCATTCTAAAAGTCCAAAAGAAGTATTTCCCAGTGACAAATATCTCTGTATAATGCAACTCATTTGCCATGGAATACAAAGTGAACTCCACTCACTGTCAAAATATGAAACTCTGCCTTGACGTCTTGAAAAATAAAACTCCAAGGAGGACTATCACAGAGATATTATTCTATGTAACTAAGCTAAAAAGATCATAAGATGGCTAACTTAAGCGATGGTTTTGATTGTATAAACCACAACTTACAATTAAACTCTATTGTCTCTTCTATCTTCAGTTCATTAGCAATAACATGGTTTCATGCAGCCTTTACAACAGGTTCTTTATTATTAGATGTAACAATGTTTTGTCATTCCATCATAATATCTCATCATCTACGCAGGTATCTCTCAAAGTTTAGTCTTAGACCCCCTTCTGCTCTGCTTTTCCATTAATCAGTCTCCACTTAATCTCAAACTATACAGCTTAATTTGTTATGCTCACATCTTAATGATCTACAGAGTCTGCTCCAATATTTAAATATATTGAAAAAAACTTCAAACAGTACTTACTAAGCTCTTCAACAGACTATAAAAATTAAATGCTAATAAAACCAAATTTATATTTTTTGTTACTCAGCCAAATTGCAAAATCTTACTATAGGCTCATTGGTAAGAACTAGGCAATCTATCTGCATATCATTACAAGGCTAGCCCATAGCATGCATTAAAAGTTCCCAAAAAATGAAATGCAAGATAAATTGGAATAGAATTTGTGGGAGCCCTTCCAATTATTAAGTTATACCTTGAAGGAGACAAGGGTGCTACTCTGCTTGACATGTAGAGGAAGTCTTTCCAGTGGTGAAGAATATATTGGTATGTGAATTTATCATATCAATGTGTCTTGTTTATCTCTATGAAGGTTTAGTTTTTAACCAAGTATTTGAGAAAATATTTAAACTGTGAAGGAGTAGAAGTTCAAAAGAGATCAAATTATTTGTGGCTCAAAAGGCAAGACAGATACCCATGGAGGAGTCTAACAATATGTAGTACAGAAAAAGGACTGCCAGTCCATCCTAATAACTAAAAGTTTTGAGGCCTTTGATCTTAGTTAAGTGCCCCTGAGATCCTTCAATTTAAGTGACAAGTTTAGACAAATACATGATAAAAAGGGCATTATATTCAATAAGATATCTGATGACATATGAGTAAAGAGGCATCAAAAGTCTTTGGATCTAGAGGAAATGCCTTTGGTAATTACATGTGCAAAGTAGAAAGGCACTGTCAACTACTACAGAAACAAAGAATCACCAATAAGACTGCCTAGATTCCTTGAAACAGTGTCTGATTAGAAAAGTGTGTAGATGGTATGGGAAAAAGTTTTGTTTACCAAAATTAAGTATAGTACATTTTTTCACATGTACTTTAAGGCCATTGTCCTTGCACCAGTTTTCATATTGTCTAACCCATACTGAAACAATTGTGAGTCAGTGGAACAATGAATAATAATTCCCAATCTATACTCATCTGCAAACATAAATAACCATAGACCAAAGTTGTTAGCCCAAATGTCTGAGAAACAGATGGTAAACAGGAGAGGAACAAAGACTGAGATCTGTGGTATACCACTTGTATTTTTTACTTTCAGCAGTGGTACCTCCAACTCTTACCATATGGGTTCTGCCATACAACCAGCTTATTAGCCTCACAACACACTGATTTATATTTAGTGTGACACTGCCAGCCCAGCTACCTGGAATTTTGTAAATAATCATATGTCATATGTGAATATCAACATTATTCATATGCATGTCTTACAAATGTAAGAGAAATATATGTTATATGTATATTAAACTACTGGTGCACAAGTGTGTGTTGAACAGGATGTGTACAGTACTAAGCTTCAAGGATGTGTCCACAGTGTACCCTACTGGCAAAGAACAGAAGTGTATATAAATATATACCTGTGCAAATGTATGTTTTAATAGTAGAAGATGGAACATACAGAGTTAACTTGCAAAACTTCAAGAAAATAAGTTGAAATTGTTTTATGGTTGTGTTATCTCTCAGCTTCAGTGAAGCAGACACAATATCTAGAGCTAGAGGTTTTTCTATCGTCTTGGAGAGAAGAAATTACTATGTCTAAAATGTAAAAGTGTTTAATTGTTTTACAACTTCCAGTTCTGAGCAAACATCTGAGAGATATGTATTTTTAACACAGAGATGTTAGTTTTTGTTAGCCTGGGAACTGAACGCAGGTGACAAAGAGTGATGTCATCCAAGCTAACCCAGCAGTAATGTTTGATATTAATTTAAGAACTCTCTCAGAGAGAGACTTTGCATTTTGTATCTTGTCTTGGACCTAGAAATATCCACGCAGCACTTCTGCCTGCATGTTTTCTGTAAGTAAGACTTAGGGCATAGTATCTCTTTTAGATATATATAGAAATATAGTAAAGATTAGTTTAGATGTTTTCTGTATTTATTTGAGACTGTCCTGTAATGTTGTTTTAAAATATTTCCTGTGATTTTGAACTCTGAAGTAGCTGTGTTTGTTTTCTGAGTATTGCCTTGTTCTTTTATTATTTATTATTAAATATATTTTAACCTATTTTTGTGGCTGATATTTGTGAGACATATTTAAGCTATTAGAGTACCTTTGGGTCAGATTGGGCAGTATTATTGTGGACTAGCTCTGTCCTTTGGGTCAGATTGGGTAGTATTATTGTGGACTAGCTCTGTCCTTTGGGTCAGATTGGGTAGTTTTATTGTGGACTACCTCTGTCCTTTGAGTCAGATTGGGTAGTATCATTCTGGACTAGCTCTGAACATTGTTGAGTGTCAGTTCTTAACTATCTGATATAGTTAAAGAAAGGATTAGTTACTTTTGGTTTTATTGGCCATTTTAAATTGATATTCAGCTTTAAATGTCCTAACGTTTCCCTAAAGCTTTTCCGTATTTTGCTTAAGTGTGAAACATGAAACAATTCCCTTCTCTTGTTATATCATTTATTTATGCACATATTTTCCCACAGGGATAAAAAAAAAAGCCAGTGAAATCCAAAAGCAAAGCAAAACCTTTTATTAAAGCAGTACAGAAGCTCTAGCACCTCTAGCACATCAATTATTTTGTTTATACTAGTATTTATGTGCTGTTTGGTTTGTACTTTTTTACTCTTTGAAGGCTTTACAGCCAAAGTGCTTGAGTCCCAGTCACTAAAAGAGAGCAGACTAATGCAGTGCTTTAGGGTTAAAATTTGCTATTAAAAGGCATTGCAGTGGTCTTTGGGATAACATACAAATTAGATTATAACAGGATATATATTCATACTATTTAATGACATAATACTCTAGAATTTAACTATAATTCTCAATAAATAACACAAATCATAAACAGAACTGCTATGATTTTAGTATTTTATTTCAAGATTATCACCTTTTTGTTGAACTTAATACTTAGAAATGTAAAGAGTTCCAATTGCCTATAGTAGGCTATCTGAGGGAAGGTAGCTCTAGTAAACATTTGGTAAACAGAAGAAGAAAATGAATGCTTGAAAGTATGAGTTATCGGTCTCATTTAGTCAATGTAACTTATACTAAGCAAACTATACATTGCTGATAGGTGATGTTTACCTAAAATATATGGCAATTAAAGGTCTCTTAGCAATAATTTCTTGATATTTATGTAATGAAAAGCATTTAAGTTATAAGCTAAGATCACTGACAACAGAGACAAATCTATAACATGTTGGTTTTGGATATCTGACTGAAAACTGGACTACAAGATAATTTTCTACACTGAAAGAAGGTGAAAGCAGAAACTCTGAATTGCTCTTTCTCTTTTCATCCAAGATGCAGTGATATCAGAGCTGATTATTGTAAAGACGGGTGCTGAATTATGCATAGGGGTGTTAGGGCTCTGCCCTCTGTAGAAAACATGAGCCAGTTTTGTAGCTTCAGCCATTTTGTTTTGTTCTGTGGTGCAGTCTGGTGGATATAAAGAATAACCCTTCAAGAAAGGGAAGATAACACAGGCCTTGGAGTAGTTTTCATCAGTATTGTTTGTAAGGCAGGCACAAACTTTGCAGCATTATTAAGTGCATCCTTGCTCTTAAATGTTTCCAAGCATGAGAGTATCCTAAGGAATTATATATTTTTAACATTTTACCTACAGCAGGAATAGCTCAGCTTAAAATGTTATCTTTAGATTTACACTCATCCTCTAAGTTCTGCATTGTTTTCTTGCACGTTAGAACTATTTTTTCTGTTTAATATAAATGTTTCCTTGACTTTATTACTTAATCAGAATGAAGACAAATGGTACTTTTAAAAAAATTGATAACAAATTATTATCTTTCTGCATGTGTTTGTATGGGTTTTGTGTAGATGAGTTTATTCCTTTTTAACCAGGTAAGTCCACTGGAAATAAGTATAATTTTTCAGGGTTACCCAGGAACATTTTCTGGTCAAGTGACTTATTCAGAGTCACACAACAGGCAAATGGAAGCAAAATGAGTGAAACCCTGTATATCTGACTACTGGAAGCTGTAAAACAAACAAGTGTTTTTTTTTCTTTTTCTTCTTGATACTATATACTTGTGTAACAGTGCAAAATGAACCACTGCATATTGGCAAACCACTGATTCTGAGGAGCTGAAAAATCAAGATGAAGCCTCACAGAATAAACTGTTACAGTATAATGGAGCTGAAAATCAGCATGACATTTATTACTCTATGTTCCTATTAAGGTTTGAAAAGCCCAGCAGAGTGATACGCTTCAGACACACATTAGCAAAGCAAAGATAGTCTATTAAACATAGCACAAAATTTCTAGATAGAATAAAAACACATTAATATTTGCCAAAAGCTGTTCATGTCTTGTTAAACAAGACAGTTTGATGAGAGTAGACAGGGAACAGCACTTCGGCAATATGCTGCGAATAAAAATTTTGGTTTGCAGTTTTCTTGGTGAGTCAAGAAAGGAAAGTAAGATACTAACCTTCAGAATTCGTAGGCATGACTTTTGTGCTGGAAAACGTAAAATGAGGGCAAAGGACAAATTCTTAATGACAATTACTATGTCGTGCAGATGTATAAAGTAAAAATGTATCCATCATTGAAACCTGCATAATGAAGGGTCAGATTATGTGCATTATATCAGAACCCATAATGAAAAACATTAAGTGTTAATGAGTAATGCAGATGTCAATGCAGTTACTTTCAGGCTGCCTTTATGCCATTAAAAAATAATGCCTTTTGTATTTCAAGATGCTTGTTAAACTGTAACAATATTGGCATATGTATGTATACACCCATGAGTGTGTGGATGTGCACACACATGCTCTCATCATGCATGTGTATGTATGTTAACGTGTGTGTGTGTGTGTGTGTGTGTGTGTGTGTGTGTGTGTGTGTGTGTGTGTGTGTGTGTGTGTGTATACATGTATATATGCAGCTGCATGTTTGTATTAATTGTTTGCACAGTAACCAGTCTATTATTTCAGCTAGAGGATATAGGCTCCAGTCTGATGGTGAAGAGGAATTATTCATTTTCAGAAATGAAACTACAGTTGCATGTTTTCAGGGTGAAGGGATTGTGCATGTAGTAAATGAGGTTAATAATGTGTTGTAATGATACAGAAATATAGTTTACTGACATTTGGATGAACTTTGGGTACGGTGCTTAGTGCTCAACTAATTCATTGTGAATATTCCTCAGTTGTACCAGCTTTATGGAGATGGCCTTGAAATAAAATGGTGGGAAGTCAGAAATTTTAAATATGTTTTCTGAATTTGACGCATTGTAGAGCTGATAAGTATGTAATGTTTTTGATGCTGGGGCTGGGGATGCAAAGTTTTATATAATATTAAGTAACTCAAGTTGAAAAATAGCATGACTACTTATGCTGGATTTCAAATAATTTTTCATACTTTTCACACCCTTCGGGGATATTTTGGGCTACCTATGCATGAATTTTTCTGTTTCTTGTACATAAAACATTTGCAACATTTGTGGCAGTGCATGTTTGATGTTTGAGGCTTTAGTAAATAAGTTTGCTAGTAGTGTTACGTTGGGCTGTTTCCCAGATTTTTCAGACAAGATCATGTTGTTTGAATACCTTTTTGATATGTGGAGCAAGACAAATGCATGTTGTATTTTAACTCTCTTATGCCTAGAAAGAAAAACATGGTTTTGTATTGGTTCTAGAATATTCAGAAAGGTAGCATGCAGTTGATAGGTTGCTGCTATTTAAATGATAACCAAATTAACGGCTGCAAGTTCAGTATATAATATTTGCTGTAAGGAGTTGTTAATGGCTCTTGTGGAATTTATTATTGGCAGTTGTTTGGTGGTTTGAATGATCAGTAAGAAACACATAGACTGTGGTCACTGAGTAAGTTAGATAATATAGTTGTTTGAAAACATTTTATGAGAAGTTTTTAGTAATTTCATCAATTAATGAGAATATTCGTGTTGTAGGGGGTGCTCTTGTTGGATGTTTAACCATTTGACCTATTTAGGTACCTTCTTTGTGGGTCTGTGGTCACTGAGTAAGTTAGATAAAATGTTTGTTTTTGAACATTTTATGAGAAGTTTGTTATAATTTCATCAATTAATGAGGATATTCGTGCTGTAGGGGATGCTCTTGTTGGATGTTTAACCATTTGACCTATTTAGGTGCCTTCTTTGTGGGTCTCCTAGAATAATGAGTTCAGATTTCCAAGATTTAATTAGAAAAAAACTCTAGATAATGTCATACATGTATAAATAGTCTGGAGGTAGAATGTCTATCAGAGCAAAGTTGATCTTTAAAGCATTTCCAAAAGTAATTTCAACCCTAAGCCAATTTTGGTCTAAGTCATTTTCAGATGAGTTACTTTGAGGTAATGTAGCTTGTATTGTAGTGTTATTCTTAGTCATTGGTAAAACACCTCCTTCTATACAAGTTCCTGGTCTATTGCATAAAACAGTCACAGTTATCCCTTATAAAGCTGACTACATGGATCTATGTCAGATGATCAAATTTTCAGAAATTTGAAATTCATATGGACAAGATCATATGATCGAGTTTCTGAAAATTTGAACATCAAAAAAAGCTCCACAAAAATCTACTTTTTTACCCCCTGCAGCCCCCATGAGGGGGTCTGCGCCACCCACACCACCTGCAAATTATATATACCAACTCCAAGATCACACTACAGTGAGGAAAAGGGTACATTTCCTGATTCTTGCTGTACTGCAATCTCCATTCAAAAACTTTGAGTTTTCAAAAACTCAATCATATGGTCTTGACCATATAAATTTCAAGTTTCTGAAAACTCAGTCAGCTGATAGGGATCTGACTACACAGTGATTGTCTTTTAGGCATAATTCAGTTTTGGCCAATGGCAATATGGCAGGATTGTGCTGTGAAATCCAACAGTTAAGAGTTGACTATTTGTTGTTTATACTATTCAGGATTACTAGTGCTATTGCATGTATTGTAATAAGGAGTGGTTAGTCTTGCATGCCTTTGAATGTTGTGAGTTTTGCTTAATATGTTCTAGAATGATCATAAATACTGTGGCAAGTAACAACAGAGAAAGTACACTGTTCACTAGAAATGTATACTTTGTATTCTGCATACAGCCTGTCCCAAAACAACCATCCGTCTGTACCTTAAATCCTGGCAACGATATAGATTGTCGAATTTAAGGTGGAAGAGAATTACATATTATACCTGCTCTATATCTGAAGAAATTACTCAAGTTTTTGATCTACCCCCAAACAGATCAACTAATAAGTTATCATCCTTAGTACATCTTGTGTGTGAAGTAAAGTTCACGCCAAATATTACTGACAACGATTCATTTATGAACCATCTGAACACCAAAATAAAGTCTCCTCTAAACAACCTATATCTAACTGAAAATTATTTCTCTTGTTTCAAGGTTTCCTATACGAAACATGTTGTGTTCCAGATATCTGTCTTGTAATTTATTTTATTCTTGCATATTTTTTAAGAGATGCTGAACTGTATATACAACCTTGTTCCCAGTACTCTATGTGTAGACAGATCAGTGACTTGTAAGAGGGAATCAGTACTTCTCCTTCTGTACTGCTAATCGTATTCAGGATGTATGTCATAATTCCTTAACAGTGTATAAGGACAGCTTTAGTGTGTAGACTTCAAAAATAAGCTGATCATCAACTAACACTCTTACATGTTTTACAATATTTGATACTGGAATATTGATTAATAGCTTATAAGTACCTGTTATTACCAACAAAAAAGTGGAGAACATTCTACTTTGTAGAATTAAAAAAAAAAACTTAATTGATGTTAGACCAAGTATATAATGCATCCAACAGATTATGTAACAATACTTGATCATCAGCACTACCAACTATGGCCGCATCTTTGGTACCATCGGCATACGTCTTCATCCATGGGCCATTACTAGTGGGTAAGGAAGTCATAAATAAACCAAACAAACATGGTCCCAAAACTGACCCCACTGTGACTATTTTCCTGTCTCACCCTACATCTTCTATTAACCAGTCACTGCTGCACCCACTTGGTAATGCAGGCATTACAGTTCAAGGAAGTCCTAAGCAATATCATTTTGTTGTGTGGCACTTAATCAAATGCTCTTGAAAGATCCTCAAAGCCACAGCTACATGTAAACAAAGATCATAAGAAAGTGTGAGATTGTCGTAAAATACCAAGGTTAATCAAACAGGAATGGCACGATATAAAATCATGGTGACAATTTGTAGATACTGTTTATATGGTCCCAAAGCAATAATAATCTTTACATAAGCTTCCCATAAAGGGACAGTCCCAGAGAGAGATCTTTTTTTGTTTTGATTCTGGTCTTTGTTTACATTTCCAGTATGGCTTTCTGAGCATGTCCCAGCTTTGGCTGCAGGGGGTGGGGGAGGGGTGCTTACAGGAAATTTCAATTGTCTTAGTCAAATTCCATCTCAAATTGCAGTTCTACTCACAACAGCTCTCATGGAGTCATTCATTAGTTTCACCTGTGTCTTTTTATCCCCAAAGAAAAGTAGCCATTCAGGAATTTTATGACCTCACTTGCTACTACCTTGCAGAAAAGCATATGAGCAATGCAAAGCTAAAATGTTAGTAAACAGAGTTCTCTGTCCATTTCATTTCATATTTCATTTTATGCAGATTTCTGAATTAATGTTAACAATTGGCTTAGCTTCTGGTGTCATTCCAAGTAGATCCAGTGCCAGACAGACTGGGAGGACATGATTGACAGACCATGATGCTTTGCCAGAGATGGCCTTTATCTGTCACCCATGAGCTTCAGGCTTCTGCAAAGGATCTTGCCTCGCCATAGTACTGCTTTTAGGCAAATTCATGAGGACAAAATTACCAATGTGAAAAATTATTCTAAACAAAATTTAAAGGCCATGCTACTAAACACTAGGAGTCTTAACATGAAACTGCACTCATTGCAAGCATTCCTTGCACTGGAAGATGCTGACGTTTGTGCAGTTACTGAAACCTTGTTCAAAGCTGTGGAGAGCACCCCAGCCTTACCAGGTTACTCATCCTACCATACTTTCAGACCCCAAATAGAGGACTACAAAGCCAAAGGAGGAGGAGTTTCAATATGTATCGAAGACATACACACCTCCTGGCTGGTCAAACATTATGACACACAGGAGACACCCCAGGTGGAGTTAACTGTTGACAAAACACCTTCTCAAATCATAGCTAGCTACAGTCCCCCAAACATAACTCAGGATGCCCACTCCACCTATCTGCACGTACTTGAATCCATCAAGATTCAACCCTCTACCCTGATCCTGGGTGACTTTAACTACCCAGCCATAGAGTGGAAACCTATTCTAGCTGAAACATGAATGCCAAGAGATTTCTCAACTTCGTCAATGCCAATGCATTGGATCAGCTGGTCGACATTCCCATGAGAGCTGAAAATATCCTATACCTTGTACTAGCCAACACAAGTAGCCACTGTAGCATCCCTACAGTGTCATCCTCCTTGGTAATATCTGACCATAAAGCAATCATTTTTAAAGTCACTATCTCCCCTGCTCCCCCCTTGCTAGGCTCAAACAAAAAAAATGACAAAAGCAGCTTCACAGCCACTGTCCCTCCAGTTGGAACTACAGTAATGTCCAAGCCTACACTAAAAATCTATATGAGCACCTACATAGCTGCTTGGACTCAGCAATATCTGACAGAACCAAATCATCTTCCTCAGGGAAGAGTAAACCAGTCTGATGGACAGCAGCAATAAACAAACTCTATAATAAAAGAAAAAAATTGCTGTCCAGGACCAAGAAGGAGCAGGTGCCAAGTTGGAAGCAGTCTCTCCTTTGTCTGAATAAGCAAATAAGGTCACTGGTGAAATCCTCTAAGGCTAACTTTGAGTCCAAATTGGCCACATCCACCAAGGACAGTCATAAGGCCTTCTTCACATATGTCTACAATCCCAAAGCTAACACCCAAATCTGCTCTGAAATGGAGGTCAAGATCACCACATACACAAACTCTGTAGATATAGCCAACCTGCTGGCAGACAGGTTCAGTGAAAACTCCCCCCCTGGCTCCCCCCATCAGTTAACCAGGACATCCTTAGCACCTGATCACCTCCCCCTCATCACCAGGCAGTAGGTCTTTAATGCCCTCTCAAAGGCATAAAATACAGTTTTCATGGAACCCGACAACATCCCTGACTGCGACCTACCTGAATTCAGGCAAGAGCTATCAGCATCATTAGGCACTCTATTCAACCAAAGTTTGAGCAACGGCTTCATCCCAGCAGAATGGAAGACAGACACTATCATCCCTCTATACAAAGCTGGAGTGTCCACCGACCCAGGCAATTATGGGCCCATCAGCCTAGCTAGCCTGATCTGCAAGGCCATGGAATGCATTATTATGGGCCTTATAAACAAGGACATTGGCAGCCTCCAAACACTTGACACCACATAGTTTAGTTTTGCCTGTTAAATTGGTTCACTTCTTTGAAACAGTCATCAAAGCCATGAATGAGGGGAAGACACACAACCTACATTGACCTAGCCAAAGCCTTTGTCACTATTCACCACTTGAGCATAATAGATAAACTCTCCCAGCTACGCATTAACCCATATGTTACCAGATGGATAGTTAACTATCTCACTGACAGAACCCACTCAGTCAAAATAGGGGAAGACACCTTTAGATGTAGAAATGTAACGAGCAGCATAACCCAAGGATTGGTCTTGGGGCCTCTACTGTTTAGGGTATACTTTTCTGAGGTGCAAGACAAAACCAGTTTTCTGTGACTGACAAAGTTTGCAGATGACTGCAAGCAAGGCATTGTCTTAAATTCCCCAAGTGATGTGAACATCCTCCAAGAGGACCTTGCCCAAACTAATGACTGGTGCCAGAAGCATGGCCTCAAACTGAATGCCAAGAAATGCATCATTATCCCCTTTGGGGAAAATCGCATCCACACTAATTATCATATTAATAACAATGTACTAAGCATGCGATCAGTCATGAGGGACTTGGGCACCCAGGTTGATAGCAACCTGACATTTGACCACCACATTGCCTCTGATGTAGTGAAGGCTTTCTACATGGCCCACCTCATAAGTAAGAGTATTTCATCCAGGAACAAAGAAGTCATAACATCCCTGTACTCCACTCTTATCAGACCCATTATTGAGTACAATGTCCCCTTCAGCATGTACCTTGCCAAGCACATGCAGCAGCTGGAGAGACCACAGAGGTTCCTAACCAGGAAAATCCAGGGTCTCAAACACCTGTCCTATACAGACAGGCTAAAAGCCCTGTCCCTTTACTCAGTCTCATACAGACTGCTCAGAGGTGACCTGGGTCTGGCATACAAGGCCATCTCAGTCCCAGCCTTGATGGAGTTGCGGCATATCTGTAAGTCATACTCCACTCACACAACCCGGACTCAAGGCCTCAACCTGGTCTGTGACATTAATAGAACTTGTTGGTGAGATATATTTGTGTCTCAAAGACTCCCCCCATTTGTGGAATAGACAACCTCTCCATATCAAGCAGAGTACCTCACTAGCCCTCTTTAAGAGGAATCTGGACAAATGGAAACAAAAAATTCACCTCTGGGATCCCACCTATGTCCCTGCTGGACAGGGGAAACAGGTGCTGGCTTTGTGGGAACATGGGAGAAATTCTTGGCTAGGCTTATAAGGGCCTCTGAGCAAATAGCTTAGTATCATCCTATAAACCTATGAAAGTTAGGTAACTGCTAAGATGTTATGCATGACTGCCACTCGCTCTGTAGAAAGCATTTGAGTGATGTAAGTTTTGAACAGTAGTAGAACCAGTCTTCTTTTTTCATGTTTTATTTTTTGATATCTGAATAGTAGCCAACTGTAATGGTTTTCTGACCTGCTGTAAAAAAAAAAAAACCTGTGACACAAGCAATAAGCTAATTTTAAATAATGAAGACCAAAGCTTACAGTCATAATGGGGGCTGTATGGTATGGCAACCTGGGATAGATTTACATACTAATTTTGAGCTTGCTTTACTATGGAGTAAGGGGAATATGTCAAGAGACTGCTAATATTTAGTATCAGTTCAGTAACTGTACTCTTTGACAATACTGCTCACAGTTTCACTATGCATAATAAATAAAGGAAATAAAGAGCTGCACAATTAAGATAAGCTTTCTGATGAGTTTATAAAAAGTAAACACTAAGAGTCTTGCCTAATAACCAGCAAACACAAGCACACAAAAATGTAATAAACTTACTGTTTCCCAGTGACTGAGGACTGAAAGCGTTGACAAGAACTAAATATTGTTCATTGGATTCACCAGAGGGAATGAAAACATGGCTGCATAAAGTAAATTGAAACCAGGAGTAGGGTTGATGACGACGTGGTAAGTGTATGGTGACAACTGGTACGTATCAAGACAAGTTTCTTTCAGTCAGAAATGTAGACTCTGGGATTGTGTCTTTATCAAATCAGGCTTATTGGTCTAGTATTGTTTTGCAGCATCTGTTTATCCATTGTTAGGTATATGTACAATAGACGGTTTCCTCATTTCTGTTATGGACCTAGTAAACAAGTTTTTCTAAAAGAAGAAAGCTAAACAAAGTACTACAAAACTAATGGTTTTAAATAGTAAACAGTGACTTAAGCCTGCTGTGTAAAACAAAAAAAAAACTGTGACACAAGCAATAAATTAATTTTAAATAGTGAGTAGGTCTTATTTTTGCTATGGCTACCTTAACTTCCAATGTTGTGATATCAGGACATATGTCACTCTTCAAAGGACTTATATCAGATAATAAGGTAGTCACTAAAGTCATAGCTGGAAAATATTACAGCTACATGTGTCTGCTGCTCTGCTGGGATTCTTCACAACTGAATTATTAATGTTCAGACATGTCCTCAGTCCTCTTCTACTGTTACATGCCTATGGAATGCCTTGTTATTGTTTATGATGTATCTTACCAATTTTAATTCATGCTAAACCTTGAATTTCCTTGTTCAGTGCCTTGAACTTCTAGCAGCTCATTTGAATCTAAGGTTATTCTTATAAGATGGAAACCGTCTGTATCTTTTCCAAAGTTGTTTTTTCTTAACATGAAAATTACATAGAAATCTTGACCATCATGAGGCAGGTTTATCAACATTTCTACCATTACATTTTACCAGTTGAAATTGGTACATTTCTATGACTATGGTACATTTCTATGACTGTCATAGTTGGCCCTGACCTCCACTCTAAAAACCAAAGAATAAATTCTACCTGTAGTACTGTTTTCACATCTAAGTTATTTCCAGTTCCTAATCTTTATATTCATGGTTGCATAATCTCTCTTATAAAACTCTTTAAGTTTCCTGAGTAAGTTACACTCATAATCCCTTTGTTTTGTGTTCTTCAAGACAGACTTGCATGGTTTGAGTTACCAATGGCCTCTGTGACAGTGCAGTTAAAACTACAATAATAATTCTTAACCCACACAGCATCAAGTACCTTATTTGGGTTTATATCATTACATTGAACGACAGCAATCTCGAATCCCATAACATCAAACGAAGAACATCGAACACTAAGAACCTCGAAAGTGTACAACCGTGAAAAAGGAAACCCCAGACTGCCAGTTGGCCCTGACCTCCACTGTGGTGCGATCTCTGAGTTGGTATATATAACTAGGGTGTGTATGTTGGGGATGTTGGGGGGTGAAGCCCCCCACATAAGGAATAGTTTGTAGTGATTGTGTGTTTTGTGTTGTGCACTGGAAGAATGGTTGTGTGATTCTTTGCTGGATGGTGTTGTGACAATTGAAGAGGTGTGGTTTTGTTTGCTACGGTGAAGTGTCAGATTGCATGTGTGAGCAGATAGGGAATAGTTTGTAGTGTTTGTGTGTTTTGTGTTGTGTGCTGGAAGAATGGTTGTGTGTTGCTTTGCTGGATGGTGTTGTGACGATTGAAGAGGTGTGGTTTTGTTTGCTATGGTGAAGTGTCAGGTTGTGCGGGTGATCTGATGGCCAAGTGTTGCTTTTCGTACATTCCATTTTCGAAATTCTGAGCTTTCGGGGTTATTTGCGTTCGATGTTACGTGTTCGATGTTGTGTGATTCAAAATTATTGTCGTTCGATGTTCTGATATAAACCCCCTTTATGTTCATAAGTATTTTATGCAACAATTTGTGTAAATTGATTTAATACAACTATTTCCAAGGGGTTAAAAAAGATTACACAATGTAATCAGAGAAAGACCAATACATTTCTGTGGCCCCATTTTTATTAAGTACTTTTAATAATTATGTGTTAATAATTCTATAAAATTCTTCTTTTATAGCAAAGTCATACCTGGAGACCTATAACAAGAAACTAAATTCCATACTTCCCCTGCAGTAATAATAGGCACTGTCACAATCTCACTTACCACATTTATTAGCTGAGCACTCAAATGAATAAAACAACCAACATCCAATACAGAATTTCACAACAGGACAGAAAACCCACAGACAGCCTAGTTAGCTTGGCAGTGTGTCCCTGCATGCTACCAAGTAGGTGCACTGATCATTGCCTAGCACCTAGCTTGGTCTTCCTCATCTGAACATGAGGAAGGCCATTACCACTCATCCTTAGCTGTGCTGACTTACAGAGCTGTACCAGGACCATTTTGACACAACAAAGGTGATCAAACACTTTTGTGGCACAAACACTCTGCAGAAATTCTAGATGAAGAAATCCAGCCCAGCCATGATGTGCAAGCCTAAGCAAGATTGGAATCAAGTCATCCAAAGAACCACTGAAATCCCTTAGCCCACAGCAAAACACACACACACACACACACACACACACACACACACACACACACACACACACACACACACACACACAGGCACACAAACATGCACATACTCACACCTAGGGCCAATTTTGGAGTGTCTGATCCACCTGCAGCATGTCTTTGGAATGTGGGAGGAAATCAGATCACCCAGAGGAAACTCATGCGACTGCAGGAAGGACATGTTCATAGGTTCATAGGTTCATAGGTTCATACTAGGCTATCTGCCCAAGGGCATTTATAAGCCTAGCCCATAGTTTTGTGGCTTACGCCACCCCTTTAGTTTGGAGAAACTATGCCCATTATTTTGCTGTGCCTCTGTCGAGCAGTGACACTGAGGTAACCCCTGGGGTGTATCTGCGATCTCCCATCCATTGGTCAAGATTCCTCTTGAACAAGGCCAGCGAGGTGCTCTGCCTCACATAAAGCGGGATTTTGTTCCACAGCATAGGGAGTCTTTGGGTGATGAATCTATCCCTCCAGCACGTCCTATTAATAACGGTGTCAAGGTTTAAGTCTCCCGCCCTTTTGGCTCTGAGGGATCTAGATTTTTTGAGATGAAGCATGTTCATCAAATCTGGGTTTGACATGGCCTTGTATGTCAGGCATAGGTCACCTCTGAGCAAGCGGTAAGCAACTGAATATAACTGGAGTTCTTTCAGTCGGGCAGCATAAGACAGATTTTTGAGACCCTTTATCCTTTTGGTGAGGAACTTTTGTGGCCTCTCCAGCTGCTGCAAGTGTCGGGTCAGATACATTCCGAGTGGGGCATTGTACTCGATCATTGGTCTGATGAGTGATGAGTATAGGGAGACTATGACTTCCCTTGATCTAGATGTGAATCCCTTCATGATAAGGTGGGCAATGTAGAAGGTCTTCCTAACTACTTTAGCAATATGAGTGTCGAATGAAAGGCTACTGTCAACCTGGGTTCCCAGGTCCCTAATAACTTCTTCTGTGTTCAGGGGATTGCCACCTATATGGTAGCTAGGGGTAACCTTATTTTTCCCGAAGGGTACGACTATGCATTTCTTGGCATTTAACTTTAGGCCATGGCTCTGGCACCAGTTATCCATTTCTGTGAGACCCTTCTGAAGGATATCTGTGTCGGATGTGTTTTCAACTACGGCGCCCAGTTTGCAGTCATCTGCAAACTTTGTCAGCCATAACCCTCCTGTGTTTGCTTGTACTTCAGAAAAGTAGATGCCAAACAATAGTGGGCCCAGGACTGAGCCCTGTGGGACCCCACTTGTGACAGGCTTTGAGTCTGACATGGCGCCAGCAACTCTGACCCTGTGGGTTCTGTCACTCAGCCAGTTTGCAACCCATCTTGTAATGTATGGGTTTACATTTAAGTTGATGAGTTTTTAAATGATACCTGAGTGAGGTATTGTATCAAAAGCCTTTGCCAGGTCTAGGTAGGCTGTATGGACTGCCTTTCCCTCATCAATGGCCTTGGTGACTGTTTCAAAAAAGTCAACCAAGTTTAGAAGGCATGATCTGCCTTTGACAAAGCCAAACTGGGTTGGATCCAAAGTCTGCAAGTTCCCTATGTCTTTATTTATGAGATCCATTACGATCCTCTCCATGGCTTTGCAGATAAGGCTTGTCAAGCTAATGGGACGGTAATTTCCAGGGTCGGTGGAGACACCGCCTTTGTGGAGTGGGACCACAGTCGCAGCGCCACTTCCTGGGTACGTATCCGGAGGTGAGACTAAGATTAAACAGCTGTCCTAACTGTGGGTTTAATTCCTCGTTGAGTTCATGGAGCACACAGCCGGGGACACCATCAGGTCCCATGGATGCTGTGTTCTTTGCCTTGGAGAGAGCAGTTCTCACCTGGGCGTTAGAGATGTTTGGGCGGCTACAATCATTTGGTATAGATATCTCTCCTTTAGGGGGGGGGGGGAGAAGTTTGCACTGAACCTTTCAGCCAGTATGTTGGCAATGTCTGTAGGATCAGTAATCTTCACATCATTTTGAACTAATTCTCAGCATATCTGGGAGTTTCCTCCTAGGTTTCTGACATAGCTAAAGAATGCCTTATGGTTGTCTTTAGAGTCCTTAGCTATTTTTTTCTCAAAATTAGCTTTGGATGATTTTATGAGAGCTCTTAGCTTTTTACTTATAGTGATCAGCGGTGTCTTACCTTTTAAGGATTTTGCTCTATCTTGTAGTAGCTTTCTCCTTTTGTTGTAGAGTTTGTTTATGGCTGGGGTCCACCAGACTGGATGCTTGCCTTTGGTACAAAGAGTCTTTGTTTTGCTTGGGATTGCCTGATCCATGCAGCCCTGCAGGTGCTGGTAGAAGGCATTTGTAAGTGATTCAGCGGTTTGAGTAATGTTAACTGCCGGCTCAGGGGCCTTAAAGGAGACCACACTAGTCTTTAGAAGTGTGAAGTCAGCTTTCGAGAAGTTCTTTACTGTGGTCTTTTTCATTTCGGGTGTGGGCGGGATGAGGACCTCCAGCGAGATTAGTTTGTGATCAGATCTCACCAGTGAGGGGTATACTTCCGGCGTTGAACATTGTGCTCCCATGTTCGTGATGATGAGATCAAGTATGTTTTCTCCTCTTGTGGGGATGGTGACTAGTTGTTTCATGGCATTTGAGTTTATGAATTCCAGGAACTTTTGGGCTAGAGTGTTTGGGCTTGAGTAGTGTTCCCAGTCTATATTAGGGTAGTTGAAGTCACCTAGTATGATGGTGTTCGAGATACATTTATCCCTCCAGTGTTTTCAGGAAGGCCATATGAGGTTCCTGAGTTTGCGAAGGTGGCCTGTAACATGCTACAAATTGCAGAGCAGTCTTGCCTATGGTTAATTGCACCTGGATGGTTTCCGATGCATCGTGCGATGCCACCAATCTTGAGGTGTGGGTGTCCTTGATGAATATGGATACCCCTCCTCCTTTCTTGGTATTGTCCGGGTTTTGGGGCCGGAACGCATGATATGAGGTAAAACCTGATAGTGCTGGGGTGCTCTCAGGAGCCTTGAACCAGGTTTCTGTCACAGCACAGACATCGATGTTCTCCATACTGAGAAGGGCCTCAAGTGCGTGCATCTTGAGGTTGAGACTTCTGGCATTGAGCAGCATTACCCTTAGTTTTTTTCTTTGTTTTGTTCTAGGGTGGTAGGTTTAGAATTTGAGCCTTGCCTAAAAAGGCACTATGTGGGTGGCAAGAGCCTTTGCCAAAATCCGGAATCCCAGGGGTGACAAGTGCAAGCCGTCCCTTGCGAAGCAGCGTGGCTTGTCCAGCATGTCATCCCAGGCAGACAGACATTGGATCCCCTTTGAATGACACCCAGAGTTTAAGCCAATTGTTAAAGCTGATCATCTTATCTCTGTATTGTGGCATCATTCTTGGTGAAGGTGGGATACTGCTCAAGGTCAGGGTCATACCTGCTTGGGCTACATAATCAGAGAGCTCCTCTATGTCTCTTTTCATGTAGTCCAAGGAGGTACGTCTCAGGTCATTAACACCAGCGTGGACAATGATTGAGTCGTACTTGTACCTGCTGTTGAGAGACCTGAGTGCATGCGTTATGTGGCGGATTCTAGCATCCGACAGGCAGCTTACTGTGACCTTCTCCTTACTCAGTCTGGTGAGCGGGACGTCAGTGTGTCTGACTATGGAGTCACCAATGACTAGTGTGTCTGGCATTGTGTTTGGCCTTAAGGGCTGTGACTGCTTGACACTCTGACTGTGTGGTCTATGTGTTGCAGGTGTTTTGTTCTGAGGTGGTAGTTGTTTGGGTGTCTGCTTTGGTGGCCTCTGCTGTTTTGGTAGATTTTTGATCAGAGCCTCCGAGTATGTCTTTGTGTGTTTATGTGTATGATTTGAGGTTGTGATGGTATTATGTGAGACTGGGTCTATAGTGTGTGTGGTTACCTCCTCCTCCTGTCTGGTCATGCCAGTCCTATGTTGAGAGAGCTCAGCCTCCAGTTTGGCCGTATAGTTGCATCTCTCGCATGCATTTGTGTTTTGTGGGAGGAGGAGAGGGTTGTCTGTGTACATGAGGCAATTGTAACATTGCCTCAATATTCCCAGGTTCACCAGCTGAGCAGGAGAGGACATTAGCAACTGATCCCTCGACATGCTAGAAGGAATGGGTTGCAAACTGGCTGAGTGACAGAACCCACAGGGTCAGAGTTGCTGGCGCCATGTCAGACTCAAAGCCTGTCACAAGTGGTGTACCACAGGGCTCAGTCCTGGGCCCACTCTTGTTTGGCATCTACTTTTCCGAAGTACAAGCAAACACAGGAGGGTTATGGCTGACAAAGTTTGCAGATGACTGCAAACTGGGTGCCATAGTAGAAAACACATCTGACACAGATATCCTTCAGAAGGGTCTCACAGAAATGGATAACTGGTGCCAGAGCCATGGCCTAAAGTTAAATGCCAAAAAATGCATAGTCATACCCTTCGGGAAAAACAAGGTTACCCCTAGCTACCAAATAGGTGGCAATCCACTGAGTACAGAAGAAGTTATCAGGGACCCGGGGACCCAGGTTGATAGTAGTCTGTCATTCGACACCCATGTAGCTAAAGTAGTTAGGAAGACCTTCTACATTGCCCACCTTATCATGAAGGGATTCTCATCTAGATCAAGGGAGGTCATAGTCTCCCTATACTCATCACTCATCAGACCAATGATTGAGTACAATGCCCCATTCGGAATGTATCTGACCCGACACTTGCAGCAGCTGGAGAGGCCACAAAAGTTCCTCACCAAAAGGATAAAGGGTCTCAAACATCTGTCCTATGCTGCCCGACTGAAAGAACTCCAGCTCTATTCAGTCGCTTACCGCTTGCTCAGAGGTGACCTTTGCCTAACATACAAGGCCATGTCAAACCCAGATTTGATGAATATGCTTCACCTCAAAAAATCTAGATCCGTCAGAGCCACAAGGGCGGGAGACTTAAACCTCGACATGGCTATTAATAGGACATGCTGGAGGGATAGATTCATCACCCAAAGACTCCCTATGCTGTGGAATAAAATACCAGTATATGTGAGGCAGAGCACCTCGCTGGCCTTGTTCAAGAGAAATCTTGACCAATGGATGGGAGATCGCAGATATACCCCAGGGATTACCTCAGTGTCACTGCTCAACAGAGGCACAGCAAAATAATGGGTATAGTTCCCCATACTAAAGGGGTGGCGTAAGCCACAAAACTATGGGCTAGGCTTGTAAATGCCCTCGGGCAGATAGCCTAGTATGAACCTATGAACCTATGAATAGACAGAAAAACTTAAGAAAAGGTTCTGGGGGATGTGGGTGTCCGAGAAATGGGGTTTGCTTTTTTGGGGTACTTTCTATAACAAGAGTGTTGTATCGAGGTGATAAGTACTGTAGGAGCAAGTGCTTCGCTATACAGATAGAGAATAGTCTACTTGGGAGTCAAGTAGAGATAATTTATAGTTGTAGGATACATTAAATAGAACAGTAGTATACTTTGAGGAAGGTAGTTTTAAGGGAAAATTTGAAGAGTGGACTTTAGGTAGCCCTAATAGTTTAAATTTGATTAACCAGCGCTGCCCTAGTGTGCAATGGTAGCAGCTCCGCGCTAAATCGCGCTAAAGTGCGCTAATGCGTGCTTTATAGCAGGGGGCTGGAAAAAACAGGAAATGACCCAAAATGGCCGACGAATTACTAGTTGCTGCTTCTAACCACTCCTCTGAGGACAAACAAGCAGCTCAGTACTCCCCACTCCCACTGGTGAGTAAAGAAACTACCTCTGGCCACACAAGAAAATGGAGGAACACAGAAACCAAATACAAAGCCCAGGGATCAGCAAAATCTGATCACTGGAACAACTAGATAGGAAAGTTTAGGAAAGGAGAAATATTTTTTGTTTTTTTTTTTTTTTGCAAACAGACAGAAAAAAATGCAGTAAATGCTTTGTTTTCGACTAAATTGCTATCAAAGGCTGGTACACTTGAGTGTATTAGCCTGTTTGTTACTTTTAAGCAATACTTTAGCCCACAAGTGCAATCAACAATATAAGCTCACAAAAACAGGAAAATAAGGTAATAAAACAGTAATATAGGCACAAACAGTAGCCAAAAAGCTCAAAAGATTGAAAAATGCAAACTAAAAAGTTTAAAAAATACTTATGATCAAGAAAGTTGCTTTTTCTGCTCTCTCCTGGCTTAGGAACTCTGCAGGGGACCACGAGGAGCTATGCCTAGTTCTCTAATGCCAGAAAAGCCTGCCAAAGCGTGCTTTATAGCAGGGGGCTAGAAAAAACAGGAAATGACCCAAAATGGCCGATGAATTACTAGTTGCTGCTTATAACCACTCCTCTGAGGACAAACAAGCAGCTCAGTACTCCCCACTCCCACTGGTGAGTAAAGAAACTACCTCTGGCCACACAAGAAAATGGAGGAACACAGAAACCAAATACAAAGCCCAGGGATCAGCAAAATCTGATCACTGGAACAACTAGCTAGGAAAGTTTAGGAAAGTAGAAATATTTTTTTGTTTTTTTTGTTTTTTTGCAAACAGACAGAAAAAATGCAGTAAATGCTTTGTTTTCGACTAAATTGCTATCAAAGGCTGGTACACTTGAGTGTATTAGCCTGTTTGTTACTTTTAAGCAATACTTTAGCCCACAAGTGCAATCAACAATATAAGCTCACAAAAACAGGAAAATAAGGTAATAAAACAGTAATATAGGCACAAACAGTAGTCAAAAAGCTCAAAAGATCGAAAAATGCAAACTAAAAAGTTTAAAAAATACTTATGATCAAGAAAGTTGCTTTTACTGCTCTCTCCTGGCTTAGGAACTCTGCAGGGGACCACGAGGAGCTATGCCTAGTTCTCTAATGCCAGAAAAGCCTGCCAAAGCGTGCTTTATAGCAGGGGGCTGGAAAAAACAGGAAATGACCCAAAATGGCCGATGAATTACTAGTTGCTGCTTCTAACCACTCCTCTGAGGGCAAGCAAGCAGCTCAGTACTCCCCACTCCCACTGGTGAGTAAAGAAACTACCTCTGGCCACACAAGAAAATGGAGGAACACAGAAACCAAATACAAAGCCCAGGGATCAGCAAAATCTGATCACTGGAACAACTAGCTAGGAAAGTTTAGGAAATGAGAAATATTTTTTTGTTTTTTTTGTTTTTTTTGCAAACAGACAGAAAAAAATGCAGCAAATGCTTTGTTTTCGACTAAATTGCTATCAAAGGCTGGTACACTTGAGTGTATTAGCCTGTTTGTTACTTTTAAGCAATACTTTAGCTCACAAGTGCAATAAACAATATAAGCTCACAAAAACAGGAAAATAAGGTAATAAAACAGTAATATAGGCACAAACAGTGGTCGAAAAGCTCAAAAGATCGAAAAATGCAAACTAAAAAGTTTAAAAAATACTTATGATCAAGAAAGTTGCTTTTTCTGCTCTCTCCTGGCTTAGGAACTCTGCAGGGGACCACGAGGAGCTATGCCTAGTTCTCTAATGCCAGAAAAGCCTGCCAAAGCGTGCTTTATAGCAGGGGGCTGGAAAAAACAGGAAATGACCCAAAATGGCCAACGAATTACTAGTTGCTGCTTCTAACCACTCCTCTGAGGACAAACAAGCAGCTCAGTACTCCCCACTCCCACTGGTGAGTAAAGAAACTACCTCTGGCCACACAAGAAAATGGAGGAACACAGAAACCAAATACAAAGCCCAGGGATCAGCAAAATCTGATCACTGGAACAACTAGCTAGGAAAGTTTAGGAAAGGAAAAATATTTTTGTTTTTTTTTGCAAACAGACAGAAAAAAATGCAGTAAATGCTTTGTTTTCGACTAAATTGCTATCAAAGGCTGGTACACTTGAGTGTATTAGCCTGTTTGTTACTTTTAAGCAATACTTTAGCCCACAAGTGCAATCAACAATATAAGCTCACAAAAACAGGAAAATAAGGTAATAAACCAGTAATATAGGCACAAACAGTAGTCGAAAAGCTCAAAAGATCGAAAAATGCAAACTAAAAAGTTTAAAAAATACTTATGATCAAGAAAGTTGCTTTTTCTGCTCTCTGCTGGCTTAGGAACTCTGCAGGGGACCACGAGGAGCTATGCCTAGTTCTCTAATGCCAGAAAAGCCTGCCAAAGCGTGCTTTATAGCAGGGGGCTGGAAAAAACAGGAAATGACCCAAAATGGCCGACGAATTACTATTTGCTGATGTAGACTCTGCACAGAAGGCACACCAGCCGAGAATCGAACTGGAGAACCTCTTGCTGTGAGGCAGCATTGCTAACAGTTGCACCACTGGGGGGTCCCACAACTAACCCTGTGGCTTCTTGCCTAATCCCAAAGCAGCAGGTTTATTTGTACAAATAAGTCTGGCTCAGCAAACTCTATTTGTCACATGTATTAAGAGTTTGTGAAATGTCATCCATCTCTTGTATAAACTGAAACACTGCCCCAATCTTTATTTGCTTTATATGTATGGCTCCCAACAAACTAGGAAACATTAATAGATGGATTACTATTACTAAACCAGTTTTTTGTTACTAAACCTACATTGTGTTCTTTCATGATTATTCTTCCCTAAAACTCACAAATCTGATAAATAATACTGCAGTACATTTGGTGCTTGCCTTCATTTGGGATATACTAAAAATGTGCGATAATTGCCTAGGTATAAATTATCCTTTGTCAAGTAAAAATGTTGGTAAACAAGATTTTCCCACAAGTACAATGCATTGTTATTGCTTAAACTCAATTCACAAATGTTGCTCATGAACTTGCTATATTATATTATGTAAAAATCAAATCTTTGGAATGGCAAAACATCTTAAAAAAATGACAACATTTTTTACAACATCAAAATCAATAATAACCTTTAAACTGTCTGACTATTCCAGTGGACTTTTCCTGATATCACTTGTTAGGGTTAAAATATCATACATTTTACAAACTAAAATTGTTGGAATGGTAACATGCTCTTTTTTAATTATCAGCAATAAATTCTTTACACCTCTTAGTTGCTAAACCCAAATGAACAGTATTTGCCTTCCCTTGATCACTGCCTGAGATTATATGTTTCCATCATGTTTTCCAGAGCTATCCATGGAGGAAGAGCACTTTAATTCGCCAGTGTTTTCACTTTTCTTTAATTCACCAGAGTTTTCACTCTTACTTTAATTCATCATCTTTTTCACTCTTATCTTTCACTTCTTGCATCATTTAGTAAGTTCTTCCTATATGAAATCCCCTGCAGCTTTTTGTCACTTTTTTATCTTCTGGCATTGTTCATTCTCCAGATCTGTTATCAGTTTCAGGAAGTCTTCTGTTGTTAATCTTTTCTGAGATTGTATGCAATTCCTGATACAAACCACTACTTTTCAACAGTTCAGTTATTCCCTCTGTTATTTTCAGTAACCGTATAGAATGTGCCTAATACCATAGTTTGTGTAGTGTATCATGGTAGGTACAAAGCTTTCAAGTGGAGTGGATGTCCCATGATTTCGCACAAGTTTGTATATTTCTTTAAGGGACTGGAGTGATAAATAATTGTTTAATTGTATTAATTATGTTAATCAGTGTATGGTGAGTGCATATAAAAGTGGTGCAAACATTTCAATGTTGATTCTGAGGAGGTCTCCGGTGAGGAGACGAAAGCGCTCAATCGGGAATTTGTTTTTTGTTTGTAGTTTGGAATAAATCAACAATTTTATTTACTTCATTTCGCTTTGAGTTATTTACGAGTTCTATTGGAATTATTGATGGTAACATACATATTTGTGGACTGCCTTTATTGATTCGAGCAGCTGGAATACGTTTAAGTGTTAGTGTTTTTAGTTTTAATATACGCGCACACACACACACACACACACAATAAGAGAACATAACAAATACATAAATGACCGCAGGCACCATTGATGGGGGTGAGGGGGCCCAAGCTAGATTGATATTACCCCCCCCCACAGCCAAACAGGTCTGCCCTGCAATACAATGCCAACTGTTGCAAGTCCCATAACTAGGACCCGACACAACATGGGTACAAAATGGTAGCAGTAATCCATCCCACCTGTATGATGTCAGGCTGGTATCAATAACATATCGTGCAGTACAGTCTGGCTACCATAGGGAATGTACAATGTGGAAGCAATAAACATTCCTAAGATACATATACAGACACACATATATATGTATATATATATATATATATATATATATATGTGTGTGTATAGATATATATATGCAACTACACATACACGGGAAGATACATATTTAGAGGGTGCACACCATACGGAACAGCCAGTATACCTACAGTTGCCACCTTACAACTGGACACTGTATGAGTCACCCATACAAAAGACAATTATTGTGTGAAACATATACCCACAGAGAGGTCAATGGATATAACACCACACACAGGTTTGCATACATGAGAAAGCTTTATTTTTTTACTATTACAGTTGTGTATGCCATGTCATATAGCTGTTTAGACTCTGAAATGTATATAAACAGACTAATGCAACTCTCAAACAGATCAATTAATACAGTATTCTGGAAAGCATAACATATGGTGTTGTCCAGGCCAAGGCCTTCAAGTAGTACAACAGTAAAGATAGACTGGGCCACAGGATAACAATCAATCAACAGTAAGTAATGCAGATGTATAGTCCAGCAGCCTCTATCTATACTCTGTGCACAATCCCTAGGGGGTAAAGACTTCACTTGACACAATGGGATGTATCTGTTATGGGTGTACTTTTGAAGAAAGAAAGTTTACTACTTCGAACTTCAAAAGTACACCCACACTAACGCGGAAGGGCATTTTCATGAAAGTGCACTCTAGTAAAGCCGCTAGACCGAACGGGCTAGCAGTCATGGACCTTAGGGTTAGGGCATGGATTAGTGAAGAGGATAGTTAGCAGGGCTATCCCCTTACCTTGACCCATGCCCTAACCCTAAGTTCAATGACTATCGCACCACAGTGGAGGACGTAGCCCGTTTTTCAATGTCCTCCATTGTGGTGCAGTAGGTTCGATCTAGTGAGCTTAAGCGAAACTGCACTTTCGTTAAAGTGGCACTTTCGCTTAAGTGGGCATGTACCTTCCCATTTCGAAAAAGTGAATTTTTCGTTTTAGAAAAGTACACCCATCTGTTACATAACTAGACATAACTGAAAACATCACAATCGCACTGACAAACAGAACAGTCTGTATGGCAGGAAGCAGTAGGCCTGCATTTACCCAAGGGGAATTGTATGGTAATGTACATCCAGATACCTTAAGGCAGCTTACCCAGATATCCTCACATGTTGTAACAGCCTAGGTTAGTTAGGGTGCATCCCCCCCCCATAGACTGACATACAGGGGCATAAACCACTGTTACATACACTGACCTCTGGACTGCATAAGGGCACACATGTATTGTGCAGATGAAGCCCACACATATATGGACCCAACCCCACAATATGTGTGGGGGCCACAACAGCAGTGGAATGATGGCAGGAATAGAAGCATGGCATACTCACAGGCCACTACATAGCAACCCCTGACAGCATGTCATATGGGCAAAGCCTGGTATGTAGGTGGAGGACAGAAACTGGAACACAGACCCATATGTGAAATAGTGTTGTCATACACTAAGCAAGTTTCTGGTCTTACAGGATAGTCTGCAACATACCCTTAGTCAGGAATATGAAGTCAGAAACACAAATGGATGTAGCCATATACTGATAGCACTAAACACACACTGCCAGTGATATATCTGACACAAGACCTGTGTGGTGGACAGGCAAAACATAACAGGCACACCTCTGGCCATCACATAGATAGACACACAGTTTAGAGCTATGCAGACAGACTACAGTCCATGTTAAACTAGTATGTAAACACAAACCATGTAACACTGGTGCTATACAATGCATGCAACAACACTACTCACACTCTGTTTATAGTTCTGGAACCTCATACAAATATGTAGCTGCCCTGAGTGTGCAAGTTCTCTTCTAAGAGGTATTGTTACCTGCTGTCTGTAACACTGCTGCCCACACACAGGAAGGATGTCCACCATACAGGAAAGGTAAAGGGACCACGCCCACATGATGTAAGGATTTATAGTAGTGGGTTGCCATGACAGTGGTAATTGGAAGTACTACATAGCATGCTGCATGCAGGTAGAAAGTGGAGGACTGTGATTGGTGCAGAGGCCATCACTTGATCATGTGCATCACCTACAAAAGCCATGCTGCAATCTATTCCAAGCAGCTCAATCCATTTACTGGAGCAAGAGAGAGAGAGAGAGAAAGAAAAAACAGATCCAGAATCAAAACCAGAACCACAACCAAACCAAAAACAGAACAAAGGAAGAAGGCTAAGGCCATAGCCAAGGAGAAAAAAAAAACCTCTTACAAGGACTCCAACCACAACAGACCTCATTCTTACAACAGGTATGTGAAGTATATATGCATGTAATTGACTGTAGTACTTGGTCCATAATACTGGGGTAGATTTATGTGGAATGATTTATATCTGCCATCAGGTGTTGCTGTTGTAATGATGTTCAGCTGAACAACTGTAATAGACAATAGAGTCTGTCCCTGTGGGTAGTGGACCATACCCGTCAACTGTGCAGAGCAGCATCAACTGACAAGATGTAAGCCAACATAGCTGTGTGTTGTGTAATGGAAAGGATGTATATTATTGTGGTGAATAGCTGGTGGTGGAAGTAATGCCGTAATGATGGACACATGGGTTCCAGAGCCCAACACTTACAGGACACTCAGGTTAATGTGTATTATAGCATGCTGAAATGCCATAGGAGTGTAATAGGCATACCGGCAGTCTGGCCCTATATATACCCCCCTAATGTTAGGCTGTGTCTATATGTGGCACCTGTCTGTGCTGTAGCAAAACAGAACAGTGCAGCTGTGCAGGAAGGAGAGTTAGAGATTGTGGACATGATGTCTGAATGTACCCCATATATAGGTATAGGTATGTATATGTATATGTGTGTGTGTGTATAGATATATATATATATATATATATATATATATATATATATATATATATATATATAAACACATATATACAACATAATATATATCTACACCCACACACACACACACACACACACACACACACACATATATATATATATATATATATATATATATATATATGTCTACATATATACAAACACACACACACATATATGTATGCAAATACATGTCCCCTATATTACCACCACAGTGCTGCATGCTATGTGTGAGGGAACAGCACACATAGCAATACACACAGATATATACAGCTGTAAGTGTGTGCAACATGGATGGGTATGTCACATGTGAACCCCTTGTTGGGACCACATTGTCCTTGTCTGTGAAGTAGGGAGTGGGAATATGGGGAAGGATAGCAGGTATATTTGTGCAGGTGGTTCGGGTTGGTAGATATAGGGGACAGATTACAGGGGTAGTATATGAAACATGTGGTGGATAAACACCCTGGTGGGTGTGTGTGGTCTCCCACTTTGCAGACCACACTCTGGATGGTGTGTGCGGTCTGCAAAGTGGAAGCCCCATGAGCCCCCATATGAAAACAATGGGAACAAGGCCCTCACCCATTGCCACTCACAACAGCAATCCACGGCCCTGAAGGTGCATGGCCTGGAGGGTGAGCAGGAGGAGCTTGTGGGCACTGTGAATGTGTACTGGGTGCCTCAAAGTGCTGTAGCACATCCCACATGTGTCTGTGGAGGCCTCTAAGGAACAGACCCTGGACCTGACCTTGGGTGACAGGATCATGTCTGTGTGTGCACACAGGGGGGGACAACACTGGACCAGTAGATGAGGAGGCCCCAGCGTGGGTCCCACATGTGATGTGGCCTGGTAACATGGCCAGATGAGGTGGGAGAGGTGGTTCTGATAGCAACTATTCCATAAACATGCTATTGTGACACTATCGAACATATGTGGGTAGTAATAGTCCACACAATCCTGGAATATGTCCAACAGCATGCATAGATATCCCCAATAACACAGAATGACAGATGTGCAGCAATCACATAGCAAGCATACCACATGCATATATGGAACCATAGTGGCCATGAAAATGGCATGCAGGAAAATAGTCCATAACAGGCCAGCAATGATAGTGTCCACACAGGGAACATGGCTACAAACACATAGCACAAAGTGTGGTACAATACAATATATGTCCCAATGGTAGGTAAGCTGTAGCCATACCTATTGAGTTGTGTGAACAGTTTGTTGTCGCTGATATAGTGGGGGGTGACAGAGATGTGTATTAAGAACTATGGTAACCTTGCTTTATAAGTTGCATAGACCTGTTTCCATCTTTATGCCTTTCAGGCAAGATATTCCACGGCCATCTACCCACATATTCAGTGGCAGAAAATAAGGTTGTGTTGAACCACCTAATACAGCACCATCCAGTTCTGTTTGGCAGGGCCACCCATGAGCAGCAGGAGTGGATCACCCTGTGGAACAATCTAGTCCACAGGGTCAATGATGTTGGCCTGCATAACCACAGTTATGAGCAGGTCTGGCATCATTGTTCTGACCTGCTTTGTAATGCCCATCGGCATGCTACTGCTGTCCAGGGGGATCACCTCGCAATAGGGGAGGGTCATGCCATCCATCCCCCTCGAAACATGTTGAGGAGCTCCTCGCCAGCCTCGTGGCACCTGCCTGCCCGCACACCCAACAACTGGCAGAGACCATTGTGGAGGTGGGTGCTTTCCACACACCGGATGACTTGTGTGGAGGTAAAGCCACAGGGCACATCAGTAGACCACTGTTGTGTATGCATCTGCATCCTTACAGGTAGATCATGCATATGTGAGATGCCATATATATAGCTTGTTGCTGCATAGTAGTAATAAACAGATGTGCATAAGCGGTAATATTGTAGACTTGTACTGTTGATGTACTGTAATGCTGCACCCACCCTGTAGCAATGCCACAGCTGTGGCCATTGACATTGCATCTCTCACACTCTTATGTAGGTTCCTCTGGTATACCACCAAGGCAGCAGCCTGTAGCTGATGAGTATGGTTTATGTTCAAGCTTGCCAATACACCGGGCATGTAATGGCTATGGTATATTCCATGCACACATCTAACACACCTACCCATAATGCATGCCATACATGTTCATGTATTGTTGCTGTTAAATGCACTGCATCACAGTGGTGACCATGTTAGGGTATCTGACGTGTATGTCAGACACCTGCAAGATAACTAACATCTTGTCATTGTGAAATGTGCACACAGGGATGAACATAATGGTGGGATACAGGGCCTACAGTAGGGACATGTGTGAAACATCACCCTTATACAGTGCAACAACAGTGTATATACTAGTATTACAATGACAACTGTTACTGATCAACACCATGGCATAACATAATACTGTGGTCTACATTATTAGCTGGGACTAGGCTGTAACATGTGGTGTTCAGTGTATGGGACCCTGCAAACTGACACACATGTGTAGGCCATACTTGTCAAGCATCTGCAAAAAGGTTGAAGGTGGGGATGGTGTGTCAGCATGACAAACCAGTGCACTGCAGCAGGGATCCTAAGGATGCTAAGAATCACTGTATCTGCTCACATTCAGGTTCAGGAACAGTGACAGATGTAACCCTACCCCCACAGCAATAGTGATGGCAGTGTGTGAACACCAAGGGATGTGCACATGAGTAGACCTTGCAATCATGCAGAGTTGGGGACATGTGTATGGCAGATTGACCATACACTGGCAAATGCAGATGGCCCATGTTAGTATACCCCTGCCAGGAATAGTGACTGCTGTAGTAAACATAATAGGTGCAACAAACCATCATGATAAGGGTGTGCACACATATGCACCCACGGAGTGTATGCATCATGGTCAGCATCTGCACACCTAACACATTTCTTAAACACTGCATGTGTTATCCTACTCTAGCCGGGTGGCTGTACTGATAACGTGCTCACCAGAGAACTCTGTGATAGCTCCCCAGCTCTTCAAATACCCTTGGTCAACCCAGTGTCAATCTGCCTGCATAGGAGCTGTTAATTTGATACGGCCAGAGCACCCTTGAGGACAGCGGCACCTCCAAACTAAGTTTAAACCCCAGCTATCTTCAAATACCCTTGGTCAACCCAGTGTTTATCTGCCTGCATAGGAGTCATTCATTTTGATATGGCCAGAGCACCCTTGAGGACAGCGGCACCTCCAAACTAAGTTTAAACCCCAGCTCTCTTCAAATACCCTCGGTCAACCCAGTTTCTATCTGCCTGCATAGGAGCCATTCATTTTGATATGGGCAAAGCACCCTTGAGATCAGCGGCACCTCCAAACTAAGTTTAAACCTCAGCTCTCTTCAAATACGCTCGGTCAACCCAGTGTCTATCTGCCTGCATAGGAGCCGTTAATTTTGATTTGGCCAGAGCACCCTTGAGGACAGCGACACCGCCAAACTAAGTTTAAAGTATGAATATAATGTCAGCTTGCTAATTAGAACTGAAGTCAAGGTTTTTACTAGTGTAGTGACTATTTAGATCAAAGTTAACTACAGTGAGCAAGGCATTAGTAACGGCCAACCCTGGACTGTCCCCCGAGCTACTTTAGGTTCTTCCCTCTCTAACACAGACTCTATATTTAGCTGCTAATACAGAAATTACCTATCTGAGCTACCTACTGCTGCAATATCTACACCACATATTTCTTGTATTGCCCCAAAGATAGAATGAAGTAATACAATAAGTGCAGCAAGATAAAGACTGCTATATACCCTGGACATGTGAAGGACCTTTTTCTACTTAAAAACATATCCCTACTTACAGACAAGATACCCTTGCTTACAGATAGTTTTTCTACTGCTAGTTTTTCCTCTATTTCTCCTCCGTTTCTGGTGTAGCCTCCTCCCCCACTTCTGTATCTCACTTCCTGCTGAAGCTATATCAGATCTGCACATCCTGTGGCGCCATCTTTGAATTTCCCTAGCATTCCCTTTATCCTACTCTAGCCAGGTGGCTGTAGTGATAACATGCTCACCAGAAAACTTGGTAATAGCTGTAAGTAAAAGCTACTGAAACAGTCATCAAGTGTGTTTTACTGACCTTAAGGTATCTTTTCAATTCATTTGAATTATTGAAATAACAGCTTTTAAAAAGTACATTGTCGAGTGCTGAATCAACCGGGTGATACTGATTAATCTCACAAGCTCTTGCATAAACAGACTATCTGCAGCTGTAATTTGTCCTGAAAGTGAGCTTACTAGCTTCTCAGTTGCCAAAGCGTCTAGGTAACACATTGTATAGAATTGGGTTACATTGTAATATTATATGCTATTCATAAGTATCAACTGTTACTGAAAGTAACTTTTCTCTCTCCTTGACTGTCTCTTTTTTTGTCCTTGTCTGTAGTTTGTGAAAAGATCATTCCCCCGGATTTACTAATCTCCTGTGCAGGACTAGCTTAGTCCTGCATGAAAGTGACCGTTTAGGAGCAGGACGGCAGCACGCCATGCATATTAATGCTAACATGGAGTGTGTAAGAGTGCAGGGAGTGTGTCTGAGAGCAGAGCTCTCAGAATAAACATGCCCCCACAATGTAGAACAGCAGAAAGGGGTATGCAATGAGCGAGACCCCTCACAGGTGACCGCATATCCCCAGCAACAGTCCCCCTTGTGTAAAAAACAAGAGAATGTATAAATAAAATGAAGAAACTTTTTTTTTTTTTTTAATCCGATTACAGCTAACCTTAGGTGTGTGCCATCACTTAGCTATGGTTAATGCAGCTTAAATGACTGAAGAGGATAACAAGGAAGATATATGCAAATAAAGCAGCATAGTAATAGTGTAGGGGGCAGAGCATTCCCCTTATGAGGAGGCATTCCCAGTTCGAGTCCCACTGCAGCAGATTCAATTTTCCATGGCAAAGCACATTATGAGTAATATTTATGTTACATAACTCAGTAAATAACATATATTTATGAAATGGAGTACTGCAGTAAATGCACATGTGAGGTGTCAGTGTCATAATGAATAAGGCACAAATAAGCAGTAGTAAGCATATTTAAGCACTAGTAAGTGGGCTTAAGTCCGTTTGCATGGCAGTAAGCAATGCCCACACTGGTTAAGCAATTCTAAAGCTAATACTGTGTAAGCAGATGTAACGGCAGGTTAGCAATGCTTACCATCATGCAAACCCACTTACAACTGCTCAAAAGTGCATTAATCACATTGTATGCAACGGCCCTTGTTCTGCCCATCAACAAAATAAACAGCCATTCAAGTCTCGAACCCAGAACCCTATGCACCATAGTCCCAGTAATTATCCACCAAGCCATCATAGAAGTACAAAAGAACGAAGTAGTAGCAAACAAGTCCTCACCATAGTATAACCAAACTGAACCTGTGAAAGGAACCAGTATACAGTCATATGTACCCTCACCCACTACATAACATAAATATGTGAACTGGAGTACAGCAGTAATCCCAGAAGTGAGGTGTAATTGTAATAGAGTGTTGAAGTCCCCAATAAAACACAAGGACCCCAGAGAGTGTATGTACACATGAATCATGGATACCTGGCATACATATAAGGTGTAATGAATAATAACACAATGCCAAAAAGGGATTATAATGAATGTTAAATGTAAGCAATGCTAAGCATTGCACAGGCCAGCTTAGGAGGTGTGAGCAATGTGTAGACCAGCTAACTCATTGTGCCTAGTGGTATACCCCTATAAACAATGCCAACCTTGGGTAAGCAGGTTTGCCCATAGCTTAGCCTTTTCAAAACTGGCTAATCATGGCAAAGTGTGGGAAACTGGCCCTACTCAAACCCAAGAGGTGGGAATACATCTCATAACTGCTTGTAGCTTCCCCTTGAAGGCACTATGGCAGTAAGGGGAGAAGGAGTGCACATCCGGATGCAGTGCTGGTGCATCCAGGAGTACAAGGTCATGGCAGGACTCCTAGTTATGCTCAGAGACTGCTGCAGGGCCAGTACCAGGGCTCTCAATATAAGGCAGAGGCCTGGGACCATCTCACCCGTGACCTCACCAGTGCCACTGGCATACCCCGAACAGGTGGGCAGGTCAGGTACCACTATGTCGACCTGAAGCGGCGGAAGGGGACCTCTTGGAGGAGTGGCTCCAAGAGGCTAGAGCATCAGGGGATGTCCCAGATTTGTGTAAGTATCACTGTAGTATGTGTGTAATAATTGTCAGCTCAGGTATATCATGGATAGGTATGGCTAAATATTCCTCTTATGTCCCCCACAGCTGCAAAGGAGTAGGCCGCAAGCCAGGAGGCCCACATCAGTTGCCTGGCAAGGTTGTGATGCAAGGCAAGTCAGTAATACCCATGCATTTACTGTCACAGGAAATAAAACTAAAAGTAGTAGTAAATTAATTGCTAGTATAAAACCTGTATTGTTCAAGGCAAGTACTGCATACACTAGAGAATATGGCAGTAAGAGTCTCATATTGTCTGTAAGTCAATAAAAGTGTAATAGCCTGACAAAACAAGCCTAACTGATGGACTGCATGTGTATATCCTGGTATCATACAGTAATGTAGATAGGTAGGTAGGTAGGTAGGTACCTGAAGGCATTTATAAGCCTAGCTGGAATGTGTTGGCTTTCACTGCCCCCTTAGATTAGTTCCCTGTGCCGCTGCCGAGCAGAGCCATTGAAGTGATCCCTGGGGTAAACTTTCTGTTTCCCATCCACTCGTCAAGGTTTCTCTTGAAGAGGGTTAGCGGGGGGGCTCTGCCTAATGTAGATTGGAATCTTGTTCCAGAGCATGGTAAGTTTCTGGGACAGGAATCTATCCCTCCAGCATATCCTATTTATTGTTGTGGTGAGGTTTAGATCCCCTGGAGCATGTGGCTTGAGGGGATATTGTTTTCTTTAGGTGGAGCATGTCCATCAATTCTGGGTTGGACATGGCTTTATATGTCAGGCAGAGATCACCTCTGAGTAGGCAGTATGCAACCGAGAACAGCTGGAGTTTCTTCAGTCGAGCTGCATAGGGCATCTGCTTGAGGCCAGTGATCCTCTTGGTGAGGAACTTCTGTAGTTTTTCCAGTTGTTGCAGGTGTCTTGTAAGGTACATCCCAAATGGGACATTGTACTCTATGATGGGTCTGATGAGTGATGCATAGAGGGGGCCCTCTTTCTATCTGGATGCAAACCCTTTTGTGATAAGGTTGGCCACATAGAAGGATTTTCTAACCACTCTGGCAATGTGATTATCAAAGGAGAGGTTACTATCTACTTGTGTCCCCAGATCCCTTATTACGTCTTCCATATTTAGGGGGCTACCACCTATGTGGTAGTTTGTGGGTACTTTGTTTTTTCCAAAGGGGATGACTATGCACTTTTTGGCATTTAGCTTGAGACCATGGTTTTGACACCAGGTATCTGTCGCAGTGAGACCCTTTTGGAGGATGTCTGTGTCAGCTGAAGAGTCAATTATAGCCCCTAGTTTGCAGTCATCTGCAAATTTGGTGAGCCATAGTCCTCCTGTGCTTGCCTGTAACTCTGAGAAGTATATGCCGAACAGGAGAGGTCCTAGGACTGAGCCCTGGGGAATGCCACTTGTAGCAAGTTTAGAGTCAGACCTAGCTCCTGCAGCTCTTACCATGTGGGTTCTGTCCATGAGCCAGTTAGCAACCCATCTTGTGACATAGGAGTTTATGTTCAGGCTGGTGAGCTTGTCTATAATACCTGAGTGGGGAATAGTGTCGAAGGCCATTGCGAGGTCTAGGTAGGCTGTGTGAACCATCTTTCCCTCAATTATAGCCTTGGTAACTGTCTCAAAGAAGTCCACCAGGTTTAGGAGGCATGATCTGCCCTTAACAAAGCTGAACTGGGTTGGATCCAGTGTTTGGAGGATTCCAGCATCTCTGTTAATGAGATCCATGATGATGTGATCTATAGATTTGCAGACCAAGCTAGTCAGGCTTATAGGACGATAGTTTCCAGGGTCCACTGTGGCTCCACCTTTGTGGAGCGGAATAACCATTGCTGTGCACCACTCTGTGGGCATGTAGCCTGTGGAGAGGCTGAGTTTAAACAGTGTGGTTAGGTGAGGGGTTAGTTCATCTTTGAGATTGTGTAGGACACAGCCTGGGACACTGCCCGGTCCCTTTGATGCTGTGTTTTTGGCTTTGGAAAGGGCTGTCTTAACCTGAGTGTCTGTGATTTCAGGGGCACTACATTTTTCTGGTATAGGTATGGGCCCTTTTGGGGGTGAGAAGGGGGTGAAGTTTGCACTGAACCTGTCTGCCAGGATGTTGGCTATATTGGTCAGTTCAGTGTATTTTGTGCCATTCTGCACTAACTCAGAGCAGATCTGAGAATTGCCACTTAGATTCTTGACATAGCTAAAGAATGTCTTGTGATTATTTTTGGAGTCCATGGCAATTTTTCTTTTGAAGCTAGCCTTGGATGATTTTATGAGGGAACATAGTTTCTTGCTGATACTGATCAGGGATGCCTTCCCTTCTTGGGATTTTACTCTTTTCTGTACTAGTTTCCTCCTTCTATTGTATAGCTTGTTTATGGCAGGGGTCCACCAGACTGGTTTCCTTTTCTTGAAGGAGTGAGTCTTGGTTTTGTTTGGGATAGCACAATCCATGCATTCTTGTAGGTGCCCGTAGCGTGCATCAGTAAAGGATTTTGGACAGCGTTATCCTTTAGCATGGGGGCTTTGAAACTTCCCACCTCGGTCTTAAGTAACATGAAGTTTGCGTTTGAAAGGTATTTCACAGTGGTTTCTTTGACCGGGGGTGGTGGTGGAATGTGGATATCCAGAGTGATTAGTTTATGGTTAGATCTAACCAGCAAGGGGATGACCTCCGGTGTGGAACACAGGTCGCCCATGTTGGTGATGACCAGGTCCAATATGTTGTCACCGCTGGTGGGGGTGTTAACCAGTTGATCCAGGGCATTTGTGTTTATAAATTCTAGGAAATGTTGGGCCAGGGAGTTCGTACTTGAATAGTTCTCCCAGTTAATGTTTGGATAATTGAAATCACCCAATATCAGGGTGTTTGGTAGGACCTTTACATTTGGTAGGACCTTTACATTTCCCAGTGTTTCCAGGAATGCGGAGAGGGGGTCCTGGGACATGGTGGGTGATCTGTAGCAAGCTATAATTTGAATAGCAGTTTTGCCCATTGTTAGTTGCACGTGGATGATCTCTGAAGCATCATGCTGTGCCACTAACCTGGAGGTGTGGATATCCTTGATGAATATGGATACTCCCCTGCCTTTTGTATTTTGGTCTGGGTTTTGTGGCTGAAATGTATGGTATGAGTTGTAGCCTGGGAGTGCTGGGGTGCTCTCTGGAGCCTTAAACCATGCTATAATGTAATAGTTCTGTAGTATTAAGCACTGTTACCCACACTGTGCACCATAAATTGAATGTGTAGGAATGGCTGTATATGACAGGTGTAATCCCCAGAGGCCATTTAGAACAACTGAGAGACTCATAGACAGTAAACAGGGAAAATCCAGACAACAAAAATCGAAAAGCACATGCAACTGAGATGTGAAGTGTAGTCTTTTAGCACACACAGTCACGGTTCGAATCCTGCCAGTGGTAGTAGTCTGCATACAGAATCATACCCCACAACTGTACAGATATGTCCAAACTGCCTAGTAAAGTGGCCCATATCGGTTACCTGTCCCCCTGGGAAATCAGTGGGATGAACCCAGATGTATAAACAGCAAACAGGAAATACAACTGATTGACACACAGCTATGAGAACAAAACTGGCACACTAGCAACTCCCCAATACCTTATGTGACTAAGAAGCCATGTATGTCCCATTTAGACCACAACTTGTCAAGCTGTGGTCAGAGTGTGTACAGTAACAGAGTGAGATGTATGTGCATAATAGTAATGTGGACTCTGGTACTGTGTGTGGGAACATTCAGTTAGTGCTAATAAACATTCCTCCCACAGGTCTGTCAGACACCAACACTGTGCCCAGAAATACAAGAACGACATGCAGTTGCTCTGAATAATGAGGTATTACATATCATTGTCACCCACACTGTCCAACAACATATAACGGTCAAGAAAACTGTATATGAGTGCTGTAATACAAGGTAAGAATTCAAAAGCACAGGGGATTAATAAGACATAAAGCAGGTAGGAGATCTACAGCAATAGCTATATAGCAGACACAACTCTGATGGACAGTGCTTAAGTTGTAGCAGACACAGCCATGGTCTGAATCCTGGGAGTGGAATTAGGCTGCATACAGATGCATACCCCACAAACTGTACAGATGAAGCTGGAATGTCCAGTGTATGTGCCCATATCAGCTGCCTGTTCCCCTGGTAAGTCTATGGGATGATCCCAGATGTGTAGCTAGCAAACAGGGAATACAAGTGATTGTCGAACATCATGAGAACACACCTGTCTCTGTAGCAACCCCCAAAACTGTTAGGAGAGTAATATTTCAAGTATGTCCTATCTACACTCCCATGCTGTCAAGCTGTGACCAGAGTGTGTACAGTAACAGAGTGAGATGTATGTGCATAATACTAATGTGTAATCTGGAACTTCATGTGGCAACAGTCAGGTAGTGCTAACAAACATTGCTCCCACAGGTATGTTGGATACGAACCCTGTGCTGAGAAATACAGGCCATTATAACCTGTACTGGTACTGTTCACTTTGGTATTGTAGGGAATTGTGAGTGTTGCAGTTTCTCTGATCAATAAAGTATCTCTGGTTACTGTCACCCACAATGTGCTACATAATATAACTGTGTAGGAAAGCATGTATATGTGTGTGTCAGGTCACTAAAGGGGGAAGAGGGCAATATTCTAGATATGTCCAGGCACACCAGCATATGGTAAACACATGGCCAGAGTGTGCGCAGAAAGAGTTGGATAGCTATGTACAAAACAGCTAGAATCTGGGAGTATGTGTAGAAACA
>NC_056738.1:553526142-553576142 GCF_019279795.1 Protopterus annectens | reverse complement strand
GTATTGACATGTTGCTGTGATAACCTCATACATTTACTGTTGTAACAGGGTTTGTCGCAACATATGTCCTATAAGGGATATGAAGACAGTAACTGTTATGACTTTCACCATCTACAGACTGCAATCCTCACACTACCTTCTACAGATCACAGATAGATGCTCTGTGGGTAACACATTTTATTTATTTATTTATTTACATTTGTTGGCCAGGAGTGTCCGACTGGATGTAGGTCCATTTTCAGCGGAGGCCCAGGGAGAAAAGCTCCACAGTTAAAATATACAGACAGTAATTACATTGGATTTACATAGCAATTAACAATTTGATTAACATAGCAATTAATTACAAACATAGTTACAGATGAAGAACATAGTACATCAGTAGGCAACTAAAATCTTTATCTGCGAAGTACATAACAGACACTAACAATTGTTACAATAAGAAGTTCCTGCTGTGTAATAAGTAGTAGGCTTATGAGCATCCGAGCTTGCTATAATCAAGGTAGTTAGTGGGGTGGAAAGAAAGTTAGTGGTTGGATGGGGTGGGTGATATTAGAGTAAGAGTTGCCAGGGCATAGCCAGCATGTTTTTAGGTGCGCTTTTAGTAAAGTTTTGAAGTGGGTGCATGATGGTATGGAGGTAATTGTGGGTGGGAGGGAGTTCCATAATTTGGCTATGGTGCAAGAGAATAGTGCTTCACCAGCAGAGTTATTGGCTTTAGTGATCTGCAAGTGATTTTTGTTGCTGGATCTTAGTGGTCTGGTGGTGCAATAGGGTTGGAGTAGATTCTGGTGGGATGGGACATTTAGTGGATGGTTTACTCATTTGTGGGCGAGTGAGAGTTGATACCAATGAAGGAGGTGAGGGAGTTCAAGCCAGACCAGTTCCGCAAGTGAGAGACAGTGGTGACTACGGCAGGATGCCCCTATGGCGAATTTGGTGATTTTGTTGTAGCAGGTCTCTAGCTTGTTTAGATTGCATTGCCTTATGTTGGTATATATTGGAGAGGCATTAAGTAGGGTGGAGATAAGGTGGGAATTTGCTACTGAAATATTTGCTGCTTTGGAGAGAAGTTGCTTATTTCTGTATAATGTTCCTAGTTTTTTGTAGACTTTTTATGGTCATGGATATGTGAATGTCAAATTTTAGTTTATTGTCTATTTCCACTCCTAGCAATTTGGTGTGTTCTGCTGGGTGTATAGTGGTGTTGTCTTTTGCAGTGATGTTAAAATTAGAGTTGTTTTGAGTATGTTTGGTGGGTTGGGAGATGAGTAGTTTAGTTTTGTTTGAGTTGAGTATTAATTGGGCATTGGATAACCAAGTTTCAACAGAAGGAAAGGCTTTCTGTGTGACTTTTTGCAGTTTGGGTAGGGACTGGGTGAGCAGATGTTGGTTGAGTCATCTGTGTAGTGTATAAGTGTGCCATGTTTGGTGGCAGAGGCTAGATTATTGGTAAAAATAGAGAAGAGTAGGCATCCAAGGATGGATCCTTGGGGAACCCCTATAGGGACAGGTAGTTGGTGAGATATGTCATTCTGCCTACAACAGATTGTTGGCGGTCAGACAGGTAACTCTGAAACCAGTTGGTGACTGATTGAGAGAAGGATAGGTTACTGAGGACAGAGATGAGTTGTTTGTGTGGGACCATGTCAAATGCTTTAGATAGGTCTAGGAAAGTAGCAGAGGAGAGATAGCCATTGTTTTTTATGCTGCAGGATATTGTTAGCAAAGGAGAGTAAGGCAGTGGTGTTGCTATGGTTTGGTCAGAAACCATGCTGAGTATTGGAAAGGAGGTTGTTAGTAAGGAGGTAGTCTGAGACCTGAGAGTGAATGCATCTCTGTAGTATTGCGGAGAGAGAATAGCTATGGGACAGTAATTGGTTAGTTCTGTGCAGGGGCCACCTTTGTGGAGGGGAATTATTTGTGATACTTTCCATAGTGTGGGAACATAACTTTCTGACAGAGATCGGTTAATCAAGATGGATACTAGGTAGGCCAGAGCATCAGCTGCGATTTGTAGGTATTCACTTGGGAGGTTGTCTGCTGCTAATTTGGTGGGCTTAAGTTAAGTTAAGAGTTTTGTTATGTTGGAGGTAGGTACAGGAGAAAAACAGAAGGCAGTGGGGAGATTACTAGTTGAAGGTGTGGGTTGGAGGGGAGGGGGTTGTGTTGTTTAGCTAGTGATAGTATGGTTTGTGTGAAGTGTGTGTTGAATGAGGTAGCAATATTTTTGGAGGAGTGAGAGATGTTAGGAAGAGGGGTACTGACTTTACCTGGGTGGAGGATGGAGTTTATGGAGGACCAGAATTGTTTGGGGCTGTGTTGGGAGGAGTCTAGGGCAGACTGGTAGTATTGGAATTTGTCCTGTTTTATTAGCTTTTTGACTCTATTGCGTAGTTCTAGGAATTTCTGTCTAGTTGAGGGGGTTTACATTTTGCGCCAGTACTCCCAGGCTTTATCCCTGTTTTTCATTTCTGACTTAGTGGTTTTCTGTAGCCATGGGGAGGGTTGTGCTTTGGTTCTGGAAAGTCTTATGGGGGCATGGTAATTAAGGATGTTCAGGAAGGTAGTATTAAAAAATTCAACTGCGTCATCAAGACTGAGGTACTTTAGAGGATCCACACAAGGAATGCTGAGAACAAGACTTTATAAGACGCAAAGCTTTCGGGTATGACCCTTTTTCAATACTGAATACAAACATACAATAAGCAACTGCTTTTATACAAGCCAAAAAGTCACATGACTGCAGCCAAAATCACATGACAAATTTAAAAAGCTTCAATAAAAATATATATATAAGTATAAAAATATACATATAAAGGATATGAAACATAACAATAAGACAATCAAATGCATAATAAAACAAATTATAGTATTAATTTCAGGTTGCGTTGTAATCTAACAAGGATAGGTTTGATACTAACAGTACTGTTAATATCAGGGGGGCTATCAGCTCCTAGGCACACTATCCATTGATACTCTTTGGTCTCAAGGTAGTTATTAGTATCACCACACCTATTTGAGGGAACAACTAAATCCATGACCCTAAATCTGAATGTATGAATATTCCCATTAGATTCAATGTGCTTAAATAAAGCATTGTTAGCACACTGTCTCCTTATTTCTGACTTGTGTTCAATAATCCTATCTTTGAGTCTACGCGTAGTCTTACCAACATAGTACGCAGGGCATGCAACACATGATGCCATGTATACCACGTTGGTAGAAGTACAGGTGGCTCTAATATGAAATTTATATGTATGATGTGTTTTCAAATGTATATATGTAGCAGATTCACAAAACTGTACCACACGAAAGGATACAAAACTAAGAAACTTTGAAGTAACAGTGCTATAAAAAGATGCAGCCGACAATGTTTTTAAGCGCTTAAAATCACTTTAATTTACGTGACCTTCCTCAGAAACAACATATAAAATCAATCACTTCCTTTTATATTTTTATACAGGAAATTACATCATTACTAACAATTAAACTACTTGTAAATATTATAAATATCATATAAAGCATGTATTGTCATATATAATATGATAAAAACCATTGCTTACAACTCCATGTTATTACCTATATGTTAGAAAACATTTTAAATTTATAGTGTCATTTAATCCTGGGTGTGTATCAGCTCCCAGGTACAATTGCCAATATACCTCTTTGCATTCTAATATGTTATTTAAATCCCCAGTGAAACTAACATTGTCCACCTTGTCCAGTACAAAGAATTCATATTTCTTGAATTCCTTGCACATGATGGAATGTCTAAACAAAGCATTTGACTTGTCCTTTTTCTTTATGGCCAAATTGTGCTCATAGATACGTCTTTTCAAATTTCTCTTAGTTTTCCCAATATAGTATTCCTTACATGTCACACAAGTTGCTGCATAAACAATCAATTCACTATTACAATTGTAATAGTGTTTTGCCCAAAAAGTCTCTTTATATTTTCCTAAAGTGATGAATGAAGTGTTACTTATATACCTACACTGCCTACAATTATTACAACTGTATGTTCCTTTCTTTATTGTACATGCTCTAGACTGTTTTGATGTCGATGTTGTTTTATTTTCTAACATACTTTTGATGTTGGTAGTCTTTTTGAACGTAAATTTAGGACATAAACCTATTGTGTTTGCCAAGTCTTTGTTACCTAATATTATCTTCCAGTTTTCCACTATTATGGTTTTGATTTCCCACATTTCATCCACAATAGGAATTGGAAAACTTGTCATGTACTCATTCACGACTTCTCTTTTACCTTGTTCTCCAAATGACCCTCCAGCTTCCACCATAATGTCAGTGGACTGTAATATAGGTTTAGCTACACCTTTTCTAAGTGGAAAAACTTCTTTCTCTATTTGTTTTATCCACTTTTTATCATAACCTCTCTTTTGAAATAATCTACTTAAGGTTTTACCTTCTTTTAAAAATGTTTCCTCACTAGTTGTAAGTCTGCTAAGCCTAATGTACTGTCCCTTGATGACTCCTTTCTTCATATGGGGTGGATGTAAACTTTCACTGTGTAAGTACTGGTTTGCAAAACATGCTTTTCTATAAATTCTACTTGTGAATGTCCTAGATTCACTATGGATAGTTATATTGATGTCCAAAAAATTTATATTCTCACCAAAATTACCAATCTTGAATTTTAAGAAAGAAGTTGTGTTGTTTAAATCACTCACAAATTCTGTAAATTCCAATTCACTTCCTGCCCATAGAAAAATCAAGTCATCTATAAATCTGTGATAGATCTTTACTTTCCCATAACTTGGGTGTGTTTCTAAATACTTTTGCTCCCAATTCGCCATTACAATATTCGCGAATGCTGGAGCTACCCTAGCACCCATAGCTACGCCCGCAGTTTGTTGGTAAGTTTTGTTGTTAAATGTGAAGAAATTGTTCTCTAATATTAAATCCATCAGACTACAGCAGGTGTTAATTTTGGTAGTTGTTAAGTTGTTATTTTTATTTAAGTATTCCCTCATGTATTCTATTCCTGTCTGTTGGTCTATTGATGTATACAGACTTTTTACATCTAACGTACCAAAAAATATAGACGTTTCATCCATTCTATAATTTCTTAGTATTTCCAATAGATGCCAGGAATCCCTCAAATAATATTTTGACTTTTGTACTATTGGATTCAATGTTTTGTCCAACCAAATTGAAATGTTTTCAGTTTTTGCCATCTTTGCTGATATTATTGGTCTGAATGGTATATTACTTACATTTTCTTGGATTTTTGGAATACCAAATAATTTCGGCATTTTAGGTTCTTCTACTAACATGTATTCATAACTGTTTATATCTATTTCGCCCTGACTAAACATAACAAATAGGAAGCTGTTGATGGCTTTGTATTTTTTCTTTACAGTTTCTAAATTGGTGATCTTGTATGTATTTTCATCTGCCAGGGACTTTTCTATATTGTTTTCATACTCTTTGGTATTCATGATGACAATCATCCCACCTTTGTCTGCTCTCATTACTCTAACATTACGATCTTCACTTAGAGCTTTTAGAGCTTTGATTTCATTTTCACTTAAGTTTTGCTTATACTTGTTGTTATTTTTGAAGAGCCTAAACTCTTTCTCACATGAATTCTGGAAGACCTGAAGTGTGTTTGTTAATGGAGGGTTGTACGTACTTGGTTTTTTGATGATACCTCCCAAGTCCTTGTTGACTTGTGTTATATCATGTAAAATATAGTTTAAATTCAATTTTCTCAGGTATAACCTAAAATCTATTAATAACTTGCCAATGTTCACTTTATTAGCTGGAATAAATGAAAAACCCTTTCTTAACACACTTAACGCGTCTTCACTTAATGTAACACTTGACAAATTTAGAATGGTGATTTCATAACAATCAATGTCCTCTACCACCTCTTCTTGTTCCTGCCTTTTGGCTTGAACTTTTTTTGGGTGGCATTGTACCACCGTGTAGTCCGTTTGTTCGGATTGTTGTTCCCCTGAAAAGGGACTGTTGAGCTACTAGCTGAAGTGCTAGCTGCTTCAGCATAGGTGGTGTTGTTTGTATTGTTTTCATTATTTCTTGCACCTTGTGTTTCCTTATTGTTCTTTTCGAGGAACATTCTTGCATTAGTTGTGTCACTTTCTTCCTGTGTAATTTGATTGGAAACATTGTCTATTACATTGATGTTAGAATTAGTGATGTTGGCTTGTATCACGTTTGTATTGTCACCACCAGCATCTTCATTTATTATATATGCCTTATTACTATTATAAGCCATGAGGTCTCTCTTGAATTTATTTTGCTTTCTAGACACAATAGTTGCCTTCTGTCTCTCTGCCTTTACTTCCACTCCATTGTATAATACTAGAAAGCTACTAAAAGATTTATGATTTTTTATTTTTTCATCCAATTCCTGTATAACTTCCTTTAGCTTTAAAAGTTCACCTTTATAATGCTCTATTAACAATGCCATCATCCTTATCCCGGTATCATTGTATAATTTTATGAGATCCAAACAAAGTTTATCTCCTGGTGTTACACAGTTTGGAAATTTTGCTGTGCATAACCCCTGAGGTACTACTTGGCGTTTGATGCATTCTTCCAAGTATTGTACCTCGATATTTAGAGAAACATATTTGGATACCACTCTTTCTAAATCATATATGCACTTGCGACAATTGATGTATTCAAAATTGTCAGTACTTACAACATTAGAGTTTGCGGTCGTGTTTTCTATGTTTGTGAAAGGGTTCACGTTCTCTCTGGAAACATATCTCCACACGTCTCCCTTGTTTTCACAGATCCCGGACAATCCTCTGTTGTTATTAATGTTATTTGTACCAAAAGGCTCAGAAGCTTGTCCTCCATCGATCAAGACGCCTTCCGTTGCAGAGTTCACGTCTCCACGCCCAACTCTAACACCCGGTGCCGAACTCACATTCGAATTAGAAGTTCCGGCCGAGTCGGAAGGTCGTATACCTTCTGAAATGCCAGTTTGCTTGCTTCTATGGTCAGCAAAATAGTCCTTGATAGTTCCGACAATTAATTTTTGTAAGTCCAATTTGGAGAGACCCAGTCTCTCCCTCCTGTCATCGGATTCATCCTCAATAGAGTAGGTAGACAAATTGAGTAACACTTCCTGTGTTAAACTCTCCGCTGCCATCAATATAGCCTGGAACTTCGATAAACAGAACCACAAAACTGTACCACACGAAAGGATACAAAACTAAGAAACTTTGAAGTAACAGTGCTATAAAAAGATGCAGCCGACAATGTTTTTAAGCGCTTTCAATCACTTTAATTTACGTGACCTTCCTCAGAAACAACATATAAAATCAATCACTTCCTTTTATATTTTTATACAGGAAATTACATCATTACTAACAATTAAACTACTTGTAAATATTATAAATATCATATAAAGCATGTATTGTCATATATAATATGATAAAAACCATTGCTTACAACTCCATGTTATTACCTATATGTTAGAAAACATTTTAAATTTATAGTGTCATTTAATCCTGGGTGTGTATCAGCTCCCAGGTACAATTGCCAATATGCCTCTTTGCATTCTAATATGTTATTTAAATCCCCAGTGAAACTAACATTGTCCACCTTGTCCAGTACAAAGAATTCATATTTCTTGAATTCCTTGCACATGATGGAATGTCTAAACAAAGCATTTGACTTGTCCTTTTTCTTTATGGCCAAATTGTGCTCATAGATACGTCTTTTCAAATTTCTCTTAGTTTTCCCAATATAGTATTCCTTACATGTCACACAAGTTGCTGCATAAACAATCAATTCACTATTACAATTGTAATAGTGTTTTGCCCAAAAAGTCTCTTTATATTTTCCTAAAGTGATGAATGAAGTGTTACTTATATACCTACACTGCCTACAATTATTACAACTGTATGTTCCTTTCTTTATTGTACATGCTCTAGACTGTTTTGATGTCGATGTTGTTTTATTTTCTAACATACTTTTGATGTTGGTAGTCTTTTTGAACGTAAATCTAGGACATAAACCTATTGTGTTTGCCAAGTCTTTGTTACCTAATATTATCTTCCAGTTTTCCACTATTATGGTTTTGATTTCCCACATTTCATCCACAATAGGAATTGGAAAACTTGTCATGTACTCATACACGACTTCTCTTTTACCTTGTTCTCCAAATGACCCTCCAGCTTCCACCATAATGTCAGTGGACTGTAATATAGGTTTAGCTACACCTTTTCTAAGTGGAAAAACTTCTTTCTCTATTTGTTTTATCCACTTTTTATCATAACCTCTCTTTTGAAATAATCTACTTAAGGTTTTACCTTCTTTTAAAAATGTTTCCTCACTAGTTGTAAGTCTGCTAAGCCTAATGTACTGTCCCTTGATGACTCCTTTCTTCATATGGGGTGGAAAACATGCTTTTCTATAAATTCTACTTGTGAATGTCCTAGATTCACTATGGATAGTTATATTGATGTCCAAAAAATTTATATTCTCACCAAAATTACCAATCTTGAATTTTAAGAAAGAAGTTGTGTTGTTTAAATCACTCACAAATTCTGTAAATTCCAATTCACTTCCTGCCCATAGAAAAATCAAGTCATCTATAAATCTGTGATAGATCTTTACTTTCCCATAACTTGGGTGTGTTTCTAAATAATGGCGAATTGGGAGCAAAAGTATTTAGAAACACACCGTTTGGGTCATATCTTCTCTTGGCCAAGGAATGACCCAAGAGATTCAACACTAGAAGTGTCTACTCAAAAAACTTATACCAGCACTTCTGTGAGGGGGCTAGATGGTTTTCAACCCTCCATCTCTAGTTTGATTATTGGCGTCGATCCTCCATTAAAGGACAATGTCACTTTAAATCTTACTGAACCTATAACCACTCCCTCCTCTACTAATGCTGACGCTGTAATGGCGCCAGTGAAGGAAACTTCAGTTAATGCTCTGACTCCGGCGATGGATGTACAACAAGCAAATAAGAAAATCCATCAGTCTACTTTAAACTTCGTAGAGAAACGCTTCTAGTTAGAGAAACCGGAACCTGTGCAGGAGCACCTAAAGAAAAGGGAATCCTCTCTTACGAGGCAAGAAACTACGTCGATGAAACAAAAACACAACAGTCCTTTGAGACAAGGCAAGAATGTCCGCAGACAGTAAGAGGAGTTTTAAACCTCTCTTCATTCGTTTTGAATGACTCTCATATATCTCTTCTTTCTAAGGGGTTAAATTTTATACCTATGGGAAGTTTGGATTTGGTTAGTATTATTACTGACCTCAAAGTGTTTGTGAGAAATCTGAATTTAAAACTGCTGTTTAATAATAACTCTGACCCCAGTAATGTTCTTAAAAAACGTAGTGTTTTCATACCTTTATATGCACCTATTACTGTTGCCTTTCATAATGTTTGTGAAGCTGATTTTAGAGAACAATATAAAGTCCATGATAGGATGTTTAGTTATAATATGAGTTATGAACAACACCTTGCGCTGGAAAATATTAAACGTAATGAGGAAATCATTATTAAACAGGCTGACAAAGGTGGTAGTATTGTAATCATGGACAGGGCTTGGTATAATTTATCGATGGAAAAATTGTTGGTTGATCATTTATCGTTCAAAAAAATCAGTCTATTAGATGTTAAGAAACATATCACTAATGTTAATTTGTCTATCTATGATATGCAGTTTAATAATAACATTGATTTAGAATTGTTCCACTACTTTTCTGTATCGTGTCCAACTATACCACAATTGTATGGACTTCCAAAAATACACAAATGCCAGTTGGACCCTCCTATGAGGCCCATTGTCTCTGGCAATGGATGGGTCACCGAACCTATTTCGGTGTACCTTCAAAAACAACTCTTTCCTTTTCTAGACAAATGTAATTTTGTTATAAAGGATACTGGTGACTTTTTATCCAAACTATCCACCTGGTATTATAGTGAGCTACGGAATTTTGATGATTTTTTATTTGTTACATTAGATATTGTTTCACTGTTTACCGTCATTCCTAATCTATATGGTGTAGAGTCTATAAGAAAATTTCTAACAGCTGAGAAATCTCTGACTTATGACTCCATTCAAAATATGTGCCAACTTTTGGATTTGGTACTTAGTCACAATGTGTTCATCTTTAATCAACAACCATATCTACAGGTCAACGGTGTTGCTATGGGTACCCCCATGGCCAATACGTATGCAAATCTAGTACTATACCAGTGGGAACTAGATAATATGCATGATGGCGTAAACTTTTTGGATACGCGTGTTGTGTTTTATCAACGTTTCGTTGATGACTGTTTTTTAATTTGGAATGGCTCTATGTTTAGTTTGGAACAGTATATACTAAGTTTGAATAGTACTACAACCTTTTTAAAGTTTAAATCAACTATTACCAGTAAAGAGGCCTCTTTTCTTGATGTTAGCATCTTTCTAAATAATGGAACTTTTAATACTACTGTTTTTAAGAAAGAAACACATGTAGGTAGATATGTACATGCAGATAGCATGCATGCCCCACATGTTTTCCGGGGTGTGGTTAAATCTCAATTTATTAGAGTCAGCAGACTCAATACAGATGATGCTATTTTCAATGTACAGTTATCTGAAACATACAAGGATTTCCTTGACTGTGGTTATGCTGCTACTACTTTGGATGAACTAAAAGATTATGTTTCCAACAATAGACACTCATTATATCCTCCTTATTTTAGAAATCCACAACTTACAGTTCTTGGTACTAGAGCTAATATAACCTCTAATACTGACATGCATCAGAGGTTTAGATATATCACTGGTTTTGGTAGTAAGATTACTCTCGTTAAGCGTACAATTTACAAATACTGGCCTATTTTAATGGCATCGCCTGAACTTTTAAAATTGCTAGGTGATAAACCATTTTTTAGTTTTAGAAATATGAGAAATCTCAAAAGTATGCTATGTTACAAAGATTTTCGCCCTCCCTCTGGATTATCTTTTGACAGACTTTTGTATTCTGAATCCCATTTTGGCACTTATCAATGCCATCATTGCTCTTGTTGTTCTGACTTGGTTAATAGTTTGGAATCTGCTACATATATACATTTGAAAACACATCATACATATAAATTTCATGTTAGAGCCACCTGTACTTCTATCAACGTGGTATACATGGCATCATGTGTTGCATGCCCTGCGTACTACGTTGGTAAGACTACGCGTAGACTCAAAGATAGGATTATTGAACACAAGTCAGAAATAAGGAGACAGTGTGCTAACAATGCTTTATTTAAGCGTATTGAATCTAATGGGAATATTCATATATTCAGATTTAGGGTCATAGATTTAGTTGTTCCCTCAAATAGGTGTGGTGATACTAATAACTACCTTGAGACCAAAGAGTATCAATGGATAATGCGCCTAGGAGCTGATAGCCCCCCTGGTATTAACAGTACTGTTAGTATCAAACCTATCCTTGTTAGATTACAACGCAACCTGAAATTAATACTATAATTTGTTTTATTATGCATTTGATTGTCTTATTGTTATGTTTCATATCCTTTATATGTATATTTTTATACTTATATATATATTTTTATTGAAGCTTTTTAAATTTGTCATGTGATTTTGGCTGCAGTCATGTGACTTTTTGGCTTGTATAAAAGCAGTTGATTATTGTATGTTTGTATTCAGTATTGAAAAAGGGTCATACCTGAAAGCTTTGCGTCTTATAAAGTCTTGTTCTCAGCATTCCTTGTGTGGATTCTTTGGATTATTTGCAGCTTTTTATCTTTTTGTACTTTAGAGGATGCCAGTTACATTCTTTGAAGGATGAGATGAAGGTGAGTGGGTTAAAGTTTAGTTTTTTACGTATTTCGATGGTAGATGACATGTTTAGCTTGGTATAGGTATTTTTCAGTAGGAATGTTGGGGAGTGATCACTTCAACTACCCGAATATAGACTGGGAACATTACTCAAGCCCTAACTTTCTAGCCCAATGGTTCCTAGGGTTCATAAATTCAACTGCCATGGAACAGCTAGTCACTGTTCCCATGAGAGGAGAAAATATACTAGATCTCATTATCACAAACATGGGGACAAAATGCTCCACACCGGAAGTATATCCCTCATTGGTGAGATCTGATCATAAACTAATCTCGCTGGAAATCCACATCCCGCCCCCACCCCAAACAAAAAAGACCACAGTGAAGAACTTCTCTAAAGCAAACTTCACACTACTCAAGACTGGTGTGGTATCCTTCAAGGCCCCTGAGCCAGTGGAAACCACAACCCAAGCTGTGGAAGCCCTTACAAATGCCTTCTATGAACACCTCCAGGACTGCATGGATCAGGCAATCCCAAATAAAACCAAGACTCTTTCCACAAAGGGCAAACATCCAGTCTGGTGGACCCCAGCCATTAACAAACTTTACAATAAGAGAAGAAAGCCATTACATGATAGAACAAAATCCATAAAAGGGAAGTCACCCCTGATCATTATTAGTAAAAAAATACGAGCACTCATAAAATCAACTAAGGCCAATTTTGAGAGAAAAATTGCCATGGATTCAAAGGACAATCATAAGGCCTTTTTCAGCTATGTTAGGAACCTGGGTGGAAACTCCCAGATATGCTCAGAATTAGTCCAAAATGATACAAAAATCACTGAACCCACAGACATTGCCAACATATTGGCAGACAGGTTCAGTGCAAACTTCACCCCCCTCTCCCCCCCTAAAGGAGAGATAACTATCCCAGCGGAGTGTAGCCTCCAAGACATCTCAAATGCACAGGTGAAAGCTGCTCTCTCTAAAGCTAAAAGCACAGCATCAATGGGACCAGACAGTGTCCCTGGCTGTGTGCTACACAAGCTAAATGAGGAATTAAACCCGCACATAAGGCAGCTGTTTAATCTCAGCCGTACCACAAGATACGTGCCCAAGGAGTGGCGTACGGCAACTGTGGTCCCACTCCACAAAGGTGGTGCCTCTACGGACCCTGGTAATTACTGCCCCATAAGCTTAACAAGTCTAGTCTGCAAAGCTATGGAGAGGATCATAATGGAGCTCATAAACAAAGATATAGGGGAATTGCAGACATTGGACCTGACCCAGTTTGGCTTCGTCAAGGGAAGATCATGCCTTTTGAACTTGGTCGACTTCTTCGAAACAGTCACCAAGGCCATTGATGAGGGAAAGGCAGTCCATACAGCCTACCTTGACCTTGCAAAGGCCTTTCACACAATACCCCACTCGGATATTGTAGAAAAACTTACCAGCTTAAATGTAAACCCATATGTCACAAGATGGGTTGCAAACTGGCTTAAGGACAGAACCCACAGGGTTAGAGTTGCTGGCGCTATGTCAGACTCCAAGCCGGTCACAAGTGGTGTCCCACAGGGCTCGGTCCTTGGCCCCCTATTGTTCGGCATCTACTTCTCAGAAGTACAGGCCAACATGGGAGGACTTTGGCTGACAAAGTTTGCAGATGACTGCAAACTGGGCGACATAGTGGAAAGTGCATCGGACATGGATATCCTTCAGAAGGGACTCACGGAAACAGATAGCTGGTGCCAGAGCCATGGCCTGAAGTTAAACGCCAAAAAATGTATAGTCATACCCTTCGGGAAAAACAAGGTAACCCCAAGCTACCATATAGGTGGCTTCACCCAACTAGTCCAGTAGCCAACCAGGATAAATAAAAACTCCAGCAAGCACACTACCCTGGATTGGATGCTTGTCAGTAAGAGGCCCCAGTCATATATAACAGGCTGCTTATCAGATAGCCTCATAGGTTCATAGGTTCATAGGTTTATACTAGGCTATCTGCCCTAAGGCATTTATAAGCCTAGCCCAAATTTTTGTGGCTTACGCCACCCCTTATATGAAAAAATACTGTGCCCATTAGTTTGTTGTGCCTCTGTCCAGCAGTGACACAGAGATGATTCCCAGGGTAAACCTACGATCTCCCATCCACAGGTCAAGATTTCTCTTGAACAGAGCCAGCGAGGTGCTCTGCCTCACATGGACCGGGATTTTATTCCACAGCATAGGGAGTCTCTGAGTGATAAATCTATCCCTCCAGCACATCCTATTTATATCTGTGCTAAGGTTTAAGTCACTTGCTCTAGTGGTTTTGGTGGATTTGGATTTTTTGAGGTGGAGCATGTCCATTAATTCCGGGTTGGACATGGCCTTGTATGTCAGGCACATGTCATCTCTGAGCAGACGGTATGCGACTGAATAGAGCTGGAGTTTCTTCAACCTGGCAGCATATGACAGATTTTGGAGTCCCTTTATCCTTTTGGTGAGGGACTTTTGGGGTCTCTCCAATTGCTGCAGATGTCGGGTGAGATACATCCTGAATGGGGCATTGTACTCGATCATTGGTCTGATAAGTGAAGAGTACAGGGGAACAATGACCTCACTAGATCTGGATGTGAATCCCTTCATGATCAGGTGGGCAATGTAGAAGGTCTTTCTAACCACTTTAGCAACGTGAGTGTCAAAAGAAAGGCCACTGTCAACCTGGGTCCCCAGGTCCCTGATAACCTCTTCTGTGCTTAGTGGATTGCCGAAGGTTTACATGATGGGTTGGATGGTTGCCAGAACAGGATTACCAGTCAATATTGAAATCACCTAAAATTATAGTTTCTTGAGGGAGATGGTGGGTAGACCAGCTGAGGAGGTTTTCTAGTGGAGGAATGTTTTGGCCGGGTGGTAAATAGTATCCAATTATGTTGATGGTTTTGTTTTGGTTTATTTTGAGGTTGGTGTATATTATTTCTTCATTGCCTATTTGTGGAGCTGATGATTTTAAGATCTGGATGTTCAGATGCTGTTTAAATACTATAGCCATGCCACCTCCTTTCTTGTTTAGCCGGTCTACTCTTAGTATGCCTTAACTGGTAGGGAGGATTTACTCACTGGTAATGTGAGGTTTTAGCCTGGTTTCTGTCAGAATAACTATATCTGGAGAGTACAAGTCCATGGTGGCATGGAGTTCATGGACTTTGTTGGATATACTTCTAATATTTAGGCTTAGTAGAAAGAAGTCACTTGGCTTTCTATTGGCTGTGATATGGGAGTAGTTGTGGTTTCTAGTCTGATTATGAAGATTGGGGTTGGAGATGGTAGGGCCAGGGTTGGGGTGGATGTCTCCACTTAGGGTTAGTTTTGATATGCATGAGGTTATTAGTTTTCTCAGTTTTTTAAATGTGTTTGTTTATTAGGGAAACTTTATGATTGTGCTCTGTGGGTAATAGGTATGGCGGGAGGGTTACTATGTTAAGTTGTAGGGATGCTTTAAGTTTGAGTAATATAGTTGGTAGAATATGCAGGGGGTGCATAGGGATGGTTTTTGAGTTGGTGGGAAGGGAGCTGAGTGAGGGTGAGACATGAGTGGTGGTGTGAGTAGTAGTACAGTGGTAGTGGTTGAGTGGGGGAATGATGGAGTTTTGGAAGGATGTAAGATATGCAAGGAGAGTGCATGCAGTGAGCATAGGTAAGGTATGCTTGCACATGTTAGCTGAGGAAAAGTGATAGTAGTGGGAAGCTGGAGGAGGTAGTGTTGGGTTTAGTGCCCGTGGTTGGCTATAGTAAAGATGGGAGGGGTTTGTAAGTGTAATAAAGGTAGGACCACTGGGGGGCGGGAGGTAATAGGGGGCAGGGTGGGGAGCGAAGCAGGTAGAGACCCTGTTAGTTGCTCTTATGAGGGGGCTGTAAACAATCAGGTAACAGAGTAAACTGATAAATGAACATATGATAGTGAATGTGGAAACTCAGATAGCTCCCCTGTATTTCCACAAACTATCAGTTAGCTGTGCCCCAGTTCAGGCAGTTTTAATAAGTTCTATGGCAGAGCAAAGCATGACATGCTCAAAGGGTGGTTGTAGTTTTAAAAATGGTGCCTGCCACAGGTAATATTTATTAACATTGGGATTGGCTTAAGGTAAAAAACAGGGAAGGGGGAGGGGGAGAACAAGGGTGTGAGCAGGCAGTTCTTTTGTACTGCTGCTAATGAGCCAAAGCAAAGACAAGATTGTGTTTAAGAAACAATCAGAATTGACTGGATTGCTCTGAAACTGTAAGTCATTTCTTAACCATTTCTCAGGTGGAGAAACAGGATAACCTTGTATCAGTAGGCTACTGTGGTCTCATTTTAAATTAGCAAACACACAGTATTTATCAGTTATGGATACTATTTGCTAACAGAAGGGAATAAGAGAGAAAATGGAAGATGAGTGTGTGTGTGAGGGGGGGGGCAGCTTACAAGCCAAAGCAGAGTGCACTCCAGGGGAAAATGAATATTGACTCAAACAGGTAGACACATACTCAAAGTTAACTTTAGCTGTTTGTAGAAAGTTCAGACCTGGACTGCGCTTTTCTTATAAGAATGATAAAGGTGGTACTGCAGTTGAATACTTAAGAGTGGTGTTAGGTCTACAAAAGAAGAGTACAGAGAGAACTAAGCACTTTTGAGATGGTAAAGATATATTACAAAGATTGCAAAAAACAAACTGAGCAAATAGCTACTGCATACAGGAAAATATGCATTGAACCAACTACTAGTATATGCAGATACTGAGCCAATTAGAAAAAAACATCAGTTAGAAGGGACCTCAGCTGACAGTTATGCAGTCACAGATAAAAATATAGTGAGCAGCATTCTGTCCTGGGTCTCTAATGTGATTCTATTCACCACTAACAGCACAATTATATAGAAATAATTAGACACCAGTATGAGCACACACAACACATATACATGATTAACATTAGTGAACAAGGTGCAGCTATGCAACTAGACCATACTATTATACTAAAAACAACTTGGTGCAGACAAACAAAATGCTAGCATGGCATAGTAACTTTCAGTAATAAGGCATAAATCATATTAGATGCCTAACACAATTCAACATAAATAAGCATATACAGTTGTAAAACACTTACTGGAGAGACACTAAGCTCCTCATGGGGCCTGTAGTAGAGTAGATTGTAGTTTTAAAAATGGTACCTGCCACAGGTAATATTTATTAACTTTGAGATTGGCTTAAGGTAATAAACAGGGAAGGGGGAGGGAGAGAACAAGGGTGTGAGCAGGTAGTTCATTTGTACTGCTGCTAATGAGCCAAAGCAAAAGCAAGATTGTGTTTAGGAAACAATCAGAATTGACCAAGGTCTGCTCTGAAACTGTAAGTCATTTCTTAAGCATTTCACAGGTGGAAAAACAGGATAAACTTGTATCAGTAGGCTACTGTGGTCTCAGTTTAAATTAAAAACACAAAGCATTTATCACTTATGGATACTATTTGCTAACAGAAGGGAATAAGAGAGAAAATTGAAGATGAGTGTGTGTGGGTGGGGGCTTCTTACAAGCCAAAGCAGAGTGCTCTCCAGGGGAAAATGAATATTGGCTGAAACAGGTTGACACATACTCAAAGTTAACTTTAGCTGTTTGCAGACAGTTCAGACCCGGACTGCACTTTTCTTTTAAGAATAATAAAGGTGGTACTACAGTTGAATATTTAAGAGTGGTGTTAGATTCAACGTTAACTTTAACTGTTTGCAGACAGTTCAGACCTGGACTGCACTTTTCTGATAAGAATGATAAAGGTGGTACCACAGTTGAATACTTGAGTGGTATCAGGTTCAAAGTTAACTTTAGCTGTTTGCAGACAGTTTAGACCCTGACTGCACTTTCCTTATAAGAATGATAAAGGTGGTACCACAGTTGAATACTTAAGAGAGGTGTTAGGTTCAAAGTTAACTTTAGCTGTTTGCAAACAGTTCAGACCCGGACTGCACTTTTCTTATAAGAATAAAAAAGGTGGTACCGTAGTCGAATACTTAAGAGTGGTGTTAGGTTCAAAGTTAACTTTAGCTGTTAGCAGACAGTTCAGACCCGGACTGCACTTTTCTTATAAGAATGATAAAGGTGGTACCGCAGTTGAATACTTAAGAGTGGTGTTAGGTTGGAGAGACAATGAGCTCCTCATGAGGCCTGTAGCAGAGTGGATTGTAGCTTTAACATGTGAATCCAAAGGCACCACACACAGCCTAGTCTGCAGATGACCCTACAGATGTGGAGTCCTCATAAACATAGAACTGACAAGGCAGGTATTAAAACATGTAGGACAGTCATATCCGCACACACCCTGTTAAACGAATATTACAATATTACTCTGAATGCAGTATAGCAGCACATACAGTCTGTAGTCAGGTCAGGCACATTCCCCTCCTGTGTGTTGGCCAGTTTCCACAGTGTATGTTGTTAGAGGTAAATCCCCAATCCATCTGAGATGCTGTTTGCCAAACAACAGATTGAGTTCCTGCTCACAGTGAATGAAAAGCCCAACACCAACATGATGTTCCTAGATATTGGAGTGTGTTTCCATGCAATTGGCTATGAGAAGGTTACCACAGCTGTTCCACATGCAATCAGCTAGGGGAGGGCTGCAATTCGTGCAAAGTCCATCAGCTGATCATGAGCATCACTTAAAATACACATGCTGCTGCCTAAGCAAAGCAGGTGTAGGTCTTTACATCCACCAGTGAGGAAGTGAGAGAGGCAGACAGAGGCAAAGACAAGTCAGGGAGGGGTGGGAGAGTAAAACTTAAACATGTTTGTGTTACACACCTAACAGCTCAGGGTATCAAACCCCTGATGACTATGTAGTGTTATCACAGTTTTATGCAGTTATTGGTTGCGCCACATAGGTTACCTGATGTGGAGCCCTCAGAACATATATGTGATGGTGAGTGACATCTGCAACAGGGATATGGTAGCCGTATGGTAGGTGTAGTACACATGCCTGTCTGCATGAACAGGTGCCAGCATCAACACAGCCACACTCTCACAGGGATGCAAACACATTGACACAGTTAGCAGGGCCAAGAATATAACTCATCAATAGTGAGATTCCACAACACATTACTGTGTAGGTATCATATGCACCACGAGTCATACGGAGATTATATGGGCAAAGGGTAAGGGGAGGTGTCTGACATCAGACACCATGCTTCAGTATGCCAAGGGGGGGTTGTAGTGAGTGTGGATGTGATCATATGTAACATACAAACCCACACACAAACACACAGGGTGCCACTACTGACATGCATGGGTGCATTGCTGCATGGGTGTGTGGTGGTCGACTGTGCCAGATGGCTATACAAGGCTAGGTGATGGGTATACCTTGGCATCAGGCCACATGACAATGGTCTGCATTGTGGCTCAGTGCTGTAGTTTCTGCATTTGCCCACACAGGTGGGTATTGTATCCACCATCCAGTCACCTGGGTGACTATTGCATGTGGCCAATGCTGTGCATCGCTTGCCATGTATGTTTTCCTTAGTCCATGACATGGACAGTGTCTGGGATGTACACACCTCCCACATGCATGTACAGTGACATGTGGAATTGTACCTGGGGTCTCTGGCCAATGTTATGTAAACAGATTATCAACAGATGTGTCAGTCTTGGCCACCTGTGGTGGGAACTGGTAATGGACAGCAGGTTTACCCTGCACTAAATTGATAGCATGCTAACAGAATTCCCTGGTGTCAGTGGCATCTGTCCATACAGGGCATGTTTTCAGGTATGGTATGTCCTTTGTGGGTCACATTTGATGGCACCCCAGGTGTTGCAGATGTCCAGTGAAGAACATGGGGAAGGTGCAGTGTCTGCATGTACGTGCCTATTGGACAGATGGACAGGGTGCCATGCCCTCTGTAGCCCACTGTAATCACTCCATAGTTACTATCACTGGCCAATATGCAGTGTACTACCCACATATTGGCTGTTGCCTAGAAAAGTGTGTGTGTGTGTGCATGAGACATGGGTTGAGATTGTGCTCTGGGTAATACTGTGGTTGCTAACTGTGATTGCCTGGCCTTGATGTCACATGTATGGGTATGGATTTTCACCCCAGCCTCTCGGCTGTTTCACATCTGTTAACTCTGTATGGTGGACATTGTGAAATATACTAGGGCCACCATATAAGAAATTTGCAAAACCTACTCCACATTGGGCCCAGGTGTCACACACTCACACCCACCTCTACACAGGATACGAGTTACAAACACAGACACACATACACCTCTCATGTCTGGGATTAGAACCCCTACCTAACTAGTTTCTTACAGTACAGCATCACGCAGTTATAGTATGAGCCACAGAGATCACTGGAGTACAGTTTCCCCAAAGGTGTATTTCACATTGGATGACATCAGCAGGATTGCCAAAGTAGGGCATTTGAATTGTAGTGAGTGCAGCTAGGCTAAAATGCATTGCTCCCTACACACACACACACACACACACACACACACACACACACACGCACACACACACAAAACATCCACAACCAAAATGTGTGAGTATAGAACCCCTAACAGAGGTCTATATCACACTACAGCATAGAGCTGTTACAGGGTGCACCACAAGGATTACTGGAGAACTCCTTCCCCAAAGGTTTATTTCACATTGGATGCCATCAGCAGGATTGCCAAAGTAGGGCATTCGAATTGTAACGAGTGTGGCTAGGCTAAAATGCATTGCTCCTTACACAGAGAGTGACACACACACACAAAACATCCACAACCGACATGTGTGGGTACAGAACTCCTAACAGAGGTCTATATCACACTACAGCATGGAGCTGTTATAGGATGCACCACAGGGGTTATTGGAGAACCTCTTCCCCAATGGTGTATTTCATATTGGATGACATCAGCAGGATTGCCAAAGTAGGGCATTCAAATTGAATGGAGGGTGACTACCCTAAAAAGCATTGCTCTCTACACAGACAGAGTCAGACAGACACACAAACACACTTGCAAGTCTGGGATTAGAACTCCTACCTAATTAATCACACTATACCAGTATGCAGTTATGGCACATGTTACAGAGATTACTGGGCTACAACCTTCCCTGAGGTGTATTTCTAGGTGGATGACATCAGCAGCCTTACCAAAGTAGAGCATTTTAATTGTAGGGAGTGTGACCACCCTAAAAAGCATTCATCTTTACACAGACAGATACACACTTGCCAAGTCTGGGATTAGAATTCCTACCTAACTAGTTTATCACACTACAGAAGTATGCAGTTATGACACACACTACAGAGATGACTGGGCTACAACTTTCCCAGAGGTGTATTTCTAGGTGGATGACATCAGCAGCATTAACAAAGTAAGGCATTTCAATTGTAGGGAGTGTGACCACCCTAAAAAGCATTGCTTTCTACACAGACAGACACACACACAAATGTGCTAAGTCTGGGATTAGAACTAATTAGTTAACATATTGCAGCAATACAAAGTTATGGCACACACTACGGAGATTACTAGGCTACAACCTTTCCAGAGGTGAATTTCTAGATGGATGACAACAACAACCTTACCAAAGTAGAGCATTTTAATTGTAGGGACTGTGACCACTATAAAAAGCATTGCTCTCTACACAGACAAACCCACACACAAACACCTTACCAAGTCTGGGATTAGAATTCCTACCTAATTAGTTTATCACACTACAGCAGTACGCAGTTATGGGACATGCCACAGAAATTACTGAACTACAATTCTCCCAAAGGTGTATTTCACAGTGGATGACCTCAGCATGTTTGTCATAGTCAGGCTATGAGGAGGGCAGTGTGTGTGCATTGGCCATAACCCATTCATCTAGGGGTTGACACGTCACATGCAGGCACAAACAGGGTCATATTTCACAAGTACGTGTATACAGCTGCTAAATGACTACTTCCTTGTACAGTCATGTTGCACAGCTAGCACGTGCACCACATATTCTGTAATGCTGACAGATACTGGCAGCTTGTATCTGCAGTGAGTGACATCTGACTCTCATGTGGTTGTGGCCTTTTGGTTGTGTGCTGGGTGGGACAGGCCTGGATGGCTACTTGTCACAGTCACCCTCTTCCACACATCTATGTATGTCTACTTTTGGCTTATTATAGTGTGTTGTCCTTACATATATGGCTGTATTCCTAGCCACTGTGTGTGCAAAACATGAGTGGTGCATACTAAGGAGTGTCTGCACTAACATCTGTGACTGCCAGATATTTCTGGTTCACTTGTGTTTGCAGACATGGCCTTCATGTGTTTAAGTGTGTGAGCATGCCCAGTATTACCTTTCAGTATGTAGTTGACTGACATTGCCTTCATTTCTCTAAGTGTGTGAGCATGCCCAGTATGCCCGTCTGTATTGCATGTGTGTATCGAGTCCAGGTAGTTTGTACTGTAGTGCTGACCTTTGTATTGTACACCTACAGGTAACATGCTGTCTCTGCCGGGTATCCGTCAATCATTTGGCATTGACTGTTACTACATTTCTGCATAGGATGGGGGGGTACACCTGACTATTTCAACATTTCTGCACAGGATTGGGGGGGCACACCTGACTGTTACTACTTTCTACGTAGGATGCGGGGGCACACCTGACTATTTCTACATTTCTACACAGGATTGGGGGGCACACCTGACTGTTATTACATTACTACATAGGATGGGGGGTACACCTGACACTTGTACACATTTTCTAGGACTGTACTGGTACATCTGGTACTCCATTTCATTTTGTAGCCTTACCTATCATGCTGACTAGAGGCATACCAGTGTATGCCAAATCTTAGCTTTTATTTGCCTACATATAAGTTTCTGACTTCCTGCCCTTCAGAACTGACATCCCACTGCCTGACCTGCTGTAGTCTGTGTAGGCCTGGGGGGGGAGGTTACCCATAGGCCTCATCCAGAGGCCATAGCACAGCCTTTGTTTCTGTTTGTCTACACCTGTCCTGCTGGCTGTGACTGTTGTTGGGAATGTGAATGCCCATGACTGGCATGTGTGAGTCACTTACCTCATGGGTGTCCCAGTATTGAGGGTGGTGCTGCAGGGCTGCCTATGTCGGATGCACATAGTACACTCCCTACACATGGTTAAGCACAAGTAGTGTAATGTTTGGCATCCCTTTTACTATATGTGAGAGTCAGAAAGAGGTGTTATTCCCTGGGTCCCTCCTGTTTCAGTGTATGTACTATGAGTTGTCTCTTTGCCAAGGACAGGGCATACTGGGCACACCTCCTTCTGCCTACTGGGGCAGGCTCAGGTTGTTCATCCTCCGACTCACTTTGTGCCTATGCAGGCCTTGGCAATGATGGGAGGTTGTATGGCCCTGCCCCATGCTGTTCCTGCTGCAGATGTTTCCGCAGGATCATATTGTGCAGCATGGCACCTATAAGGACAATTTGGATACATGTAGCTGGTGAGTACTGCAAGACTCCACTTGATGTGTCCAGGCACCGGAACCATGACTTGAGCATCCTGAACACATGCTCTACTATGATTCTGGTCTGTGCATGTGCCTCATTATGGAGTTCTTGTTCGGGTGTGTGTGTATTTCTGATGGGTATCATCAGCCACGGCTCCAGCGCATAACCAGCATCCCCCACTAGGTGACCGTCAGGGATGTCCCCATTGGCAAATCTCTGGTACAGCTGTGTCAGATGCCAGATGTGGGAATCATGATATCTTCCAGGGCTGCCAGCACACACATTCATTATTATGCCCTGGGCATCACACAGGACCTGGCAGTTGATGGAGGGAAAGCCCTTGCTGTTGATTTAGACCCTACTCCACTCCCCGAGAGGTGCTTTGATGCATATGTGCATGCATTCTGTAGCACCCACTACCTCAGGGTATTCTGCTATTTGGTGGAACAGTTGCATATTGCTGGCCAACGCCTCATGGTTGTTGGGGAAATATACATGCTCACCAACATGTGCTGACATGGCATTCAGGAACTGGTGGAGTACCCTGGATGCTCATGCCTGTGAAATCCCCATCATATCACCAGATGGCCTTTGGAAGGTACTTGTAGCTAGTATTCGTAGGCCTACACATACCTTGGTATCCACCGGGATGGGTTCACCTCTGTTAGTTCTGTGTGTCAGGCGTGGCTGGCACAGCTCAACAATTTGCTGTAGGAGGTCCCTGTCCACCCTATAGCACTCCACTATCTTCAGCTCATGTAGCCCCTGGCAGGTTACCCTGGGTCTGTACACTCTTCTCCATCTCCTCACTATGGGTTGGTCAACAGCATTCACATCCTCACCACCCTCAGCCTCTTCCACAAGTTGTGGTATGATAGTTATTGCAGACCCTATCATTTTGCTCTTGTGAATGCTAAAAGTTCCCTGCTTGTTTACACTGGTGGTGTAGAGTGTGGGAAAAACAGAGGGAAAGGTGTTTGCATAGTTTATAGTAGTGTTCTGGGCTGGGCTGGTCTGCTGCCTCTGCAATTGGCTGATTCTGATACATTTCACCTGCCAGCTATGCTAGTTCTCCTTAATTACCTTCCTTCTGCTGTTTTCCCTTCCCATTACCTTCCTGTTTAAGCTCAGGGGTGAGCCGCACAAACAGAGTGCACAAATGTGCACACTGCTGCTATTTCCTGGTTTCATTTTTTTCTGCTGGTAAAACCCAGTGCGCGGTGCGCACACCCGCTTAGGCAATGTAAAGAGTGCTAGGCAGGTTTAGACACAACCCCTAGCTTAGCTGTGCAAAGCTAGGAGCAAACAAGAGCCACAGGGCTCAAATCCGCTCACAGTATGCCTGATACCCCCCATGATGTCACCTAATTCCAAGGCTTGCACCAAGCTTTTCCTACTGTTACACTGTTGGGACCTGACTAGCATGCTGGGGAAAACTGGGATGTATTCACTATCATTCCCATCATTTGCATAGGATTGCCTGCTAATGCATGGTTACATGTCTCACACTGTGCCTCCCCTTTAACAGCCACTACTCACTGGCCATTTTGTCTTCTGCCTGCCATTGACTTGCATGGCACAATTGTGATTTTAGTTAGGGTGCTTAATTTAGGATACTTTTCTTATTTTCCCCCGATCCCATTTGCTCGCCACTGCCCTATGCTTAAACAGCCGAGATCAACTAAAAAAAAATTAAAAGTTGAGTTTTGTATTTTTTTCACTGTCTGCAATGCCACTGGCCTTATACTTGGCCATTGGCATGCTTACTACATGATATGCAGCCTTTATTTGGAGCTGTTACAGCTCCGTTTTGGATTTTGCAGAAATGCACTTGGTTACTTACTGAGTACATTTGTACAGATTGCACTAGTCCTATATGGCCAGTTGCAAAATTTCTGGATTGCAAAATAACCTCATTTGCATAGATTTCTACTGCAAATGGGGTGGTTTGCATACAGGGGCTTAGTCCATGCAGGATTAGTGCAAGAGCACTCGTGCACTCGCCTGCAGGCTGTTCCTGGATCGCATGGCAGACATATTGCCTGCTAGAGCTCCTGCACGACTTTGCATGCCATGCAAGGTATAGAGAATCCAGGGGAATATGTTTGTAGCAATTTCAGTGATTCAATAAGCTTGAAGTGTGTTATACTGTTACAATAGAATCCAATAGGCAGAGGTTTTTGCCGTGTTAGCATCTACCACTTGTTTGCTTAACTAAACATGTATGCTTTGCATGATACATGTAAGAATAAGTTGAATTTAGCCTACACTGCTTTAATTGGAATATCTGCAACAGTTTAGTTCTGCAATTAGCACGAAGTGTGTTATACTGAGGAAATGAAACTCATAGGTAGAAGTGCTACCGCGTTATTATCTACCTCTTGTTTGCTAAACTAAATGGGTACTGCTATGCAAGGTACTAGTACAAACAAGCAGAATATTTGACTAAACTGTTTAAATGTGAATACTGGCATAGAACACTAAAAGGAATAAGAGCAGACACTGCAAACAGGGATTTCAAAATGAAAGTGAAACATAGCATTAGTATTTAGCATTATGATATACCTAATGTTTTTGTGCTTTTGCTGACTGAAACTAATATCTGTATTGGATTTGTGTTTGGTAGAGTGTACATTAATTAGAAAAAGCATTACCCTCCCAGTTTCTGCATCCTAACATTTCTGTGTATGTGCTTATCCTTTCTCTAGCCCCAGCTCTCTTCAAATACCCTCAGTCAACCCAGTGTCTATCTGGCTGCATAGGAGCCATTAATTTTGATATGGTCAGAGCACCCTTGAGGACAGCGGCACCGCCAAACTAAGTTTAAAGTATGAATATAATGTCAGCTTGCTAATTAGAACTGAAGTCAAGGTTTTTACTAGTGTAGTGACTATTTAGATCAAAGTTAACTACAGTGAGCACGGCATTAGTAACGGCCAAACCTGGACTGTCCCCAGGCTACTTTAGGTTTCTTCCCTCTCTAACCTAGACTCTATATTTAGCTGCTAATACAGAAATTACATATCTGAGCTACCTACTACTGTCATATCTACACCACATATTTCTCGTATTGTCCCAAAGATAGAATGAAGTAATACAATAATTGCAGCAAGATAAAGACTGCTATATGCCCAGGACATCTGAAGGATCATTTTCTACTTAAACAATAAACTCCATCATTTCCTTTATACCTAGCCTCAAGTTCCCTCCCACTCCCACACCCCACCCTCCTACTTTAAATCCCTCCTCTCCAAACACTCACCCTCTTCCACCTCCATTCATCTACTAAACCCTATATGCCCAGCCTCTTACAAATTAGCTACTCTCATTCTAACTCTAATCTTTCACACCACTACCTCACCAAACTTCTCCCCCCTTCTCTACCTGCTCCATCACAAACTTATTCTTATATCTGATTTTCACTATGTATACCTTATTGCTCACCAAACTTCTGCTATTTCAGCTAATCCTCTTACTTCTTCTCACTGCACACTATGCACCATTACCCTCCTTCCCTAAACATCCCACCAACCCACTTCCAAAGGATCACACTTACTCAAAAATATAGTCATCATCTCTCCTTCTATCTTATCCTCTAACATTCAACTCCCTAAAATAAAAATACCTCCTTCTTACTCTCTATCTTCAAAAAACAAGACAAAGTACATTAGATACTACCCACTTACATCAAGGACTAAATGCTTCCCCCTACAATACTTATATCCGGTGACATACACCCAAATCCTGACCCTCAATAACCCAGGATTCCCACACAATATTAATTTATATGGATTTCCTCAGCTAATTACCAAGCCAACACATTTTAACAACTCCCACACCACAAATACCCTCATTGATTGGATACTTGTCTCAGCTTCTTCCAAATATCACAATCCAGAAACCCTTCCCAATTCCCTGAATGACCACTCACCCATAAAGGTGCTAAGATATACAAACTACTTCTCTAAACCACACAGATACATTAATAGATATAATCTTTCCAACTTCAACCCAGAAAGATTTAACACCCTCATATCTAGAGTATGCTGGGACTTCCTCACTCAACTCCCCCTAGATGAAACTGTCATTGCTTTCAACTCTACTTTTCTTGATATTGTAAACTCATTAGCCCCACCTCATAAAATTAGGACAAAAGCAACAATATCTCCTTGGCTAACAAAAAACACAAGAACTCTCATGAAGTCTAGAGATAAGTCCTGGAAAAAATGACAATAAACAAAAGGCCCAATTGACCTACAAAGATATAAAGAACAAAGAAACCTGCTCAAAAAGCTTATCAGTAAAGACAAAAAAGAATTATATTATAATCCCCCCACAACACTAAAATCTGACCCCAAAAATTCTGGAATACTATCAACCAAATACTTCATCCTGGAAACCCTACCTCACTCAACCCTACCCCTGAAAAGACACCAGTGGAGACTGCCAACACCTTCAATACTTACTTTGTTGAATCAATATCCAAACTCTTTAATTCCAATAGCTCTGATACAAGGAACCCCAAAATCCCAGCATCCTCTTCAACAACTATCCCTCCCAAAACCTTCTCGCTCAAGCCCATCTCCACAAAATACATCTGAACCCTACTCTCCAAACTGAAACCATGCTCAGTATCTGCTGATAACATCCCATCATACTTTCTTCAGACAGCTGCTCACTCACTTGCCTTTCCCATCTCTATCTTTATAAACCATTCAATCTCTGAATCCAAAGTACCGTCTATCTGGAAACAGTTCTACACCCTACCTATCCACAAAGGAGGTAACTCCACTGAAATATCTAACTTTAGACCCATTGCCATCCTCTCCCCTCTGTCAAAAGTTCTTGAAAAATGCATACATACTCAAGTCATGGATCATCTCTCTCAGGAAAACCTATTTACACCTACACAATATGGTTTTCAACCAAAGCATAGCACATATACTGCACTTCTATCCTTTCTCAATACTATTTCCCTGGCCAGAGATGACCATAAACTTATCTCCTGTCTCTTCCTAGATCTCTCAAAGGCCTTTGATACTGTTCCTCACTCTCTACTATTAAACAAACTGTCTAACATCAACTTCTCATGACCAATACTGCTGTTATGTAGACAAAATGACAAAAACCAAGCATTGAGAACAAAAACCTTTATCCAAAAACAAAGCTTTCAGGCAAAAACCCTTTCTCAATGTTTAACACAAGGTATAATGAAATCACATGTTTAAATACAAGCCCACAATATCACATGACCCGCAGCCATGGTCATATGATCTAATTTAATACAAAATTTAAAATAAATAATACATCAATTAAAAAACATACTTATTTATAGTGCATATACATACACATATATACAAATATGCACATTCAATAAAAATGTCATATTGTTCAAAATATAAATATAAATACTAATGTATATTGTCATTTTAATCTTGTGTGCTGTATCTTAGTCAAAACATACAGCACACAAGATTAAAATGACAATATACATTAGTATTTATATTTATATTTTGAACAATATGACATTTTTATTGAATGTGCATATTTTTATATATTTTTATGTATATGCACTATAAATAAGTATGTTTTTTAATTGATGTGTTATTTATTTTAAATTTTGTATTAAATTAGATCATATGACCATGGCTGCGGGTCATGTGATATTGTGGGCTTGTATTTAAACATGTGATTTCATTATACCTTGTGTTAAACATTGAGAAAGGGTTTTTGCCTGAAAGCTTTGTTTTTGGATAAAGGTTTTTATTCTCAACGCTTGGTTTTTAACATCAACTTCTCCCCAGATACATTGGCATGGTTTGAAAGCTATCTAAAAGATAGATTCCAGTCAGTAAGATGGGACACTGCTTTATCTACTCCTCTTCCAATAAAAATGGGTGTCCCTCAAGGATCCATTTTAGGGCTACTACTATTCAACATTTTCACAAACTTGCTCTATACCTCCTGCTCACTCTCCTCTATTATCCACTATGCTTATGACTCTACAGTCATAACAATAGCAAACTCCCTCTGAACTCTTATCAGCTACCCAGTCATCCTTTAACTCAGTGGAAACATGGCTCTCAATCAACCAACTCATTCTCAACCCTAAACAAACAAAACTCCTACTCTTCCTCCCTAAAACAGCCAACCACATTAAGACCTCTTTTACTATCCAGTCACTTAACAATACCCCTACGATGGTTGAATCTAGTTCAAAACTCCTTGGTATCACAACTGATGATCAACTAAAATTTGATCTCCACATAAATATTTGTATCAGGAAAACTCACCATAAAGTAGGTCTACTATAGAGAAATAAAAAAATGTCTCAGGAAGCTAGAATTGCCCTCACTCATGTTTACCTTCTCCCCTCTTTAACATATTGCTCACAAATCCTTACTAACCTTAACTCCTCTCTCCTTACTAGACTTGAGAGTATATACCACAAAGTAGCTAGATTTTCAACTTAACAATCCTATAGATCTCACCACTGTCTCTCTCTAAGATATTGAAACTGGCTTGAGCTGCCTCACCTCCTCCTCTCTCAGCTTCAAATCATACACTCTATTCTTTACCAGTCATCTTTCTGTCCAGCCTTACACTCTATCATCTCCCACTATGCTCCTTCAAGAAACCTCTGCAGCTCTTCCCAAGACCTCTTAAAAATATGTAAGTCCAAATCTAAAGCAGGGTGTAACTTTTATAGCTACCACCCCTCTATTGAATAGAACAAACTTCCCCTTAAAATTTGAACACACACATCAGAACAATTTAAACTAACTCTAAAATAATATTTCAAGGGGCAATGGATCTGCCATTGCTGAGACCCACCTTGATACCTCTCTGCTACACTCTGCTAATCTATGTATTCCTATCTCTCTTATACTTTACTGTATCCTGTATGATTCGATTGTAAAAAAAAAAAAAGCACTTTACTCCTATGTTGCTTTTTTATATTAACTACTACTTTTAAAATGCTGTGGTTGTAATCTAGCTGTTTTGCTATTTTCTACATATATAATATTTGTATGATGACTAAATGTAATCTGTATACTCTTAAAAATGCTCTTGTAGTCATCTAGCTGATTGCCATATTCCACTTCTATAATATCTGTATAATGACTAAATGTGATATGCATTTACTGGAGCTTTTCTCCCTGGGCTTCTGCTGAAAAAGGGCTTTGCCTCAGTCAGACATTCCTGGTTAACAAATGTAAAATAAATAAACTAAATCAGTCTCATGTACTGTAAATATATGCAGTGATGTGGTCCTTTGGCAGATCAAGGAAGAGTGTGTCTTATCAATAAGGGTGTGTAAACTCCCCATAGCCATGGTACGGTCTGACAGTTGTCAGTGCAATAGTATTGGATTGGTCATACATGCACTGCTGATGTTGAGATCTGCAAACCAGACATCAGGCATGCACAAATGATGTCTGTCCACATATCATCCCAGGTATGTGTCGCTGAATAACATAGGGGCTGTGAGCATTAGAACAGACATAACTAACACAGTAACACACATTCAGCAATGGTTGTACACCTGTGACATTTGGTGCACAGTACATGGCAGGGTGCAGAACAGGTGCACAGCAATACTGTGTACATGGGTCCAGTGTTTTCCAGGTGAAGGATCATCACCTACTAACACAGCCCATGCATCACACACATGTATGCTGTTGTTAGCATGGATTGACTATAGCTGCACTGCATGCTGTTGAGTACCTTATGTTATGCACGTTGACAGATGGGTAATGGGAGGACTGTGTGTACTATCTTTGTGCAACCTCACCTGTATGTGTGTGTGTGTGTGTGTGTGTGTGTGTGGGGGGGGGTTATTTTGTCTGTAAGTGCAATCTGGTGGAGTGGAGGCGGTTAATGCATGTAGGATGTGTGTGTTTGTGGGGTGTCCATGTATGCATATGTGTGATTGTGGGGTTGTTCATATGGCAGTACTTCCCTTTGGGATCGTGCAGTACATGGACATGGACTGACACATGAGACACCAGGAATACTTGTCTGATATGTAATCACAGGACAGCTGATAGTATAATAAGGTCTGTAGCATGGAACATGCATTGGGAGGGAAAGTAGACCCCAGGTATACCCTTAAAATTGCAATTAGCAGAGAAGTGAATAACAACCCATGTATGCAGCACTACAGATGCAGTGGTGAATTAATAGACAACACCAGGGAGTGTTTCCATATATTACAGTTGTCCACATGATAGATTGGTTGAGTAGCAGATCTGGCATGTACTGAGCAATACTTACATATGACACTCCAGTGCATGACATTATGAAGTGAACGTAGTAGCTCCTAACATATAGTGGCCATGCTCACGATGTCTGGACATACACAAGGTGTACACTGGATGACAGCAGTGAGGCCATGTAAAACCTACTCCACTCAGGTCAAGGAGGTAATGGAGTAACAGGTCTTGTATTATGATCACTCATCTAGGCCTTTAGAGGAATGATACATTAATGAGTGGTATTAATGAGTGTATGTTACCAAATGTGATGCAGGATGGGGAAATTATGTGAATAAATGTGGGACTGTCTGTAAAATCAGGGACAGGTAGGTATTAAGGTGGAATGTGTGTGTCTGTGTGTGTGTGTGTGTGTGTGTGTGTGTGTGTGTGTGTGTGTGCTTACTGTTATGCAATGCTGTGCAGGTCTTAAAGTGCATTTCTTGTTTTCCTCCACAGGTGGCAAGGTGGGTCAGGGTCCCTCCTGCATGCAATCTGATGTTAGTGTCCATACAGACACCAAAGATGATAATAGTATTTTTGAGGCACAGGTGGGGCTGTCAGGGGATGAAACTGCACCATCGTTTGACATCCCCCTCTTAGCCACCACAACCCCGCACACAGTTACAGTGCCTACACCTACCCCATCACAATGGGCCATAGCAGAGGAACAGTTGGTGGTTGGTGGCAGTGCACAGCAGAGTGTGGTATGTATGCCTACTGTGTCTGGTCACAGCAGGCATAGCCGGATGTCCAGCAAGGCACCACATAGGCAGATGTACCAGGGTGCTCGTGGTAGGGCCACTGGTCATCATGCCACTGGCAGAAGTGCCACAACTGGTACCACCAGGCACATGTTTCAGACTGTCATGGGGGTGCAGGCATGTATGGAACTGTACACCAGACAGGGCCTGAGGCTACATAGGGCTGCTCTCACATCCCAAGCAACAAGTTCCATGAACTGTGTGGTGCCCTCCGTGATTATACCGAGGTCATGGATAGATGGCTGGGTGAGATGGTGGGCCTCATCGACCATGGTTTGTCTGTGCTTGAACATGTGGTGGGAGTGCGGTGATGGCCATGTGAATATAGGCCAGCAAAGCCAACAGTTGGTGGACAAGGTGGATGTGCTAGGATACCAAGGAGCTGCCATAGTGGCAGTACCAGTCCCAGCACTTCAGGGGGGTTGCTGTCAGCACCACACCACAGCAGGCCATGTGCATGTGGCCCTGGCCAGTCCCAGGAGGGATCTGGTTCCAGCAGACATCTGTAATCATCAGGGGAGAGTAGCACATTGAAGCCTGTACCTGGATGTGCCCATGGAACCCCTGGCAGGCACAGTCCATGTGTCTGTGGCCGGAGGTGGTGAACTGCACACCCTGCCAGGTATGGTCTGCAGCTGTCCAAAAAACACCTGTATAGGGTAGCCACATGGCAGAACTGTGTACATGCATACCCACACACTATACGAACACACCTAGGGCAACCCAATACCTATGCACACCACATCACCACACCCATTTCAGCTAATCACACCCCTCACCCACACACATGGTGTCAAAAGTATGGCCCACCCTCTGTCTCTGGCAAACCAACAACACACCCTGTGCATATGATGATACCTGTGCCACATCCCTGTCATCCATAACATCAATGCAGGGACAGGCTAATATGGTTGTGATGCACATGGTGACTGTGCTATAGTGTACCAGTGTACTGCAGTGTAACGTGTTGTCAGGAGTAATGTTTCATGCATAGATGTCAGGTAGTATAGCTGTCCAGCAATGATGCATTATAGCTGTTAGTAACACTGGGTGATTGTGGTCTCCATAATGTTATCCATTTGTGTCATAGGTGTACATGTGTCAGCTGGAGGATGGTCTGCAGTCATATTCCACAAGAGGTATGGCACTGTGGTGATACTATGGCTGTGACATATCTGGGGTACAGTTGAACATATCTCACATGTTTGCATAACAGTTATTGCCTGTGCCACATGGACAGGTGACCCACTGGGACATGTATAATCAGCAACCTGATGTAGACCCATCCACATACAAGCACACTCTTACTTGGCAACACTGGGACTAGACCCCTACCTAGGTATGTAGTGCTATAGAAGTGTGTGGCTTTCATTGCACACACTACACAGCGTTTAGGGTGAGGTGTGTTACAGGTTACATGTTACATGCATGCAGTACATCCCCAGACATGTACAGTATGGTAATGGGAGATGTAATTTTTGTATATGAACAATACATAGTGTGACATACCATCATATACACATTAACAGACACATAACAGGCAGACACACATCCGAGAGATCTGGGCCTATCGGTGCTAACTTGTCAGTGTGTCCAATGTGTTGCAGATAAGCTGCACACAGCACATGCATAACTGGGCTGGATTTTGGTATCGGTTAACTGTATGGTTGATGGTGACAGTGGTCACCATACAGTGGTACATGGGACATATACCGGGTGTACCATGGTGTAATGACAGCGTACACAGCACCCACATCCCACAGTGGATATTGTACTCATTGGAACCCATGATGACACTCTGACATACCCACCATCACACATTGCTCATGACTGCAATAAAACCCATTGTATATCCCAACAGTGGTACTACAGAGATATGCATCTAATGCACATGCCACAGGCATAGTAGGGTGTCGCATTGTCATGCCTCACCTATGGGCAGCAGCAACACTATCCATACTACTGTGTGGCAATGCATATTGTAATAGGAGTATATGGCCTCAGAATGCTGTGCCCTAAAGATATTCAGACATGCACACATACACACACTTGCCAGAACTGAATAGGTATCCCATGCCATTTGACCCATTTGTGCAACACTGTTGTGCTGGTACTGTACAGGCTCATGTAGCCGTTAGGGAGAGGACAGTAACAGGGTATATGCAATGTCCGATACAGCAGCAGCCACATCTTACTACGGCAATGGGTGTTGCGGTGGTTGTGAAAGCCCTCATGGTACTCCCAACTACAGGTGTACTAACACACTGCTATCCTCAGTAATGCACACATACACGTGTCAGTACTGGGGTGCATTGTTGCAGGTGGTCAAAGATGTGTACCTGGCTATTGTCTGTGGAGAGATGGCTAATGTAGGGGATGTGCGTACAGTGGTATCATGCCACCTGCCACGTGCCATTAGGCAATCTATCAACAGACACAACTGTGGTGACCCTCAGGGTGAGAGTGACATGCATCAGCCAATCCTCTGGGTGCCTCCTGCAAATGGCCACTGAGGTTATCCAGTTGACATGTATGCAACATGTTTTACAATGCATGATTAGTGTCTGTCATGGAGACCTGTACCCAAGCATGTTCTGTTGACTGTAGTAGTCTAGTGAAGGTACCTGTGGCATGTGGTGCATACAGGGTGTTTTCTCCTATATGTGAAAGTTAAAACACAGCCAGGCAGACATGTGCATGTCAGAAAAACATAGGTTGCCTGTACGTATCCAAGCTGGATTCCTGCCATCTGCACATCTGTACAGGGACTTACAGACATCAGCTTAGCATGTAGCTATGCAGTAGGATGAATGTGTCGACAGATAGACGTTACAATATGTATGCCATTACTACATGTTGGAAGCCCCCACTGACATGTGCTGTACAGACAATAGTCTACAGTTACATTTCACATGTCAGATCATTATCCAGTAGGGGATATATACTGTGACACAGATCACACACCAGGAACATGACAGTGAGTCCTCAGAGACCAGCTATACCTGCAGGTGTGCTTGCTGTCAGTACTACATTTAGCACTCTACTCTTGACTGGGAAAGCACTGTCAACAGTAATTCCGCCATGATACACTACATGTCAATCTGACAGCATGTAACCTGAGTTACTAATATTGTATGTAACACATTCATATGGATAACAGTGCTGTACAGGTCTTATATACTTGTGTGTCCCAGATATGATACTCACACCCCTTGCTACTGTAATGACAGCACATAGACACTTGTTTTGTACATGGTATTACATACACAAAATATATATGAGCAATTCCTGCCAGGTGAAGCACCCTCGAGAACGAAAACAAAAAGCACATATAAAAAAGCAAGAAGGTGCACCATTAGCCACAAGAGCCAAAATAAAAGACTCTTTCTCCAATAGATAAAAACCACGTTTAATAAAAGAACACAAACAGGTAGACTGCAGTAAAGTTAGCGCTTTCAAGCTCTCAAGCCCTTCTTAGTTAGCAGACCGCTTAGGCATTAACCACTATGCACAACGACATTCTATTGGTCATTTTATCGTATATTCTGCTTGTTAAATGTTTTATTAATTGCATCATTTTGATTTGTTGATTTGAACAGATAGTGTTGTTGTTATGTCTATTTAAATGGATGTTATCTGACTGCCTGTATGTCTGATGAAGCGTTGAATCCAACGTGAAAGCGCTAACTTTACTGCAGTCTACCTGTTTGTGTTCTTTTTATTAAACGTGGTTTTTATCTATTGGAGAAAGAGTCTTTTATTTTGGCTCTTGTGGCTTATGGTGCACCTTCTTGCTTTTTTATATGGTATTACATACACTTTATACAGATGTCATTACCCTGCTATGTTATCAGACTGGGATGTGAGCACTGTTTACCAGGGCTGAGCAATGCTTAGTAGGTGTCAGCAATGCTGCAATTTAACAGCTAAGCAGATTTGCGCACTGGTAAGTGAAGCTTACATGGTGTAAGTGCCCATACGTTTACCCATAGCTTAGCACCACTTAGCATCAAGCAAAGCTGCTCAATACTGTCTTAACTACTCTGTATCCAGCAGCCCTTGTTTTGCCCAGCAATAAAATACACTGCCCTTGCAGGTATCAAACCCATGACCCTATACACCATAGTCACAACAGTAAATCACTACACCATGACAGCTGTGAAGACAGATGTTGTTTTAACAATATATCTGTCACTACACATATTGAATAGTATTGAGCAATTGCTTTGACTTCCACAGTTCTGTAGTACTTGTTATTGATATTACTTTTGCATCACATATGTTGTATATCTAAATATACACTTATCAGATACATATGGTGAGATCCATCTAGGACGGTATACACAACCGTGATGTTTACACATGACAGGAATATGGACATATACATATGCATATGTTGATATATATATATATGTACATACACATATATATTCATACATACCTATGTCTAAACATTTGTATAGTGCATCATATATATGGCCATTTGTAGATCTCTTTGTATATATATATATATATATATATATATATATATATATATATATATATATATATATATATATATATATATATATATATATATATATATATATATATATATATATGTGTGTGTGTGTGTGTGTGTATAGATATATATGTATGCACATCCAATATGTATATATATACTTATTTATGTTGATATATATGTAGATATCTATACCTATATGTGCACACATATCTAATCAGATATACCTATTTATGTCGATATATATGTAGATATCAATAACTATATGTGCATATGTATCTATATATCTGTATATGTGTAGACATATATTGCTGTGTATATGTATATATTTGAGTGTTTATTTATACATATATATATATATATATATATATATATATATATATATATATATATATATGTATGTATATATATATATATATATATATATATATATATATATTTATATATATACATATATATATATACACACATATATATGTTTACCATATGTCCAGAACATGGAGTGGAGTCCTACCTCAGCACCAATAGTCCCAACCTCTTAGTGCAAGGGGATGTCATGTATGTATTGCAAGTATATATGTAGACTGTTGCTACTGTCTTAACAGACATGTTGTGTGTGGGAGGTCACATCTGCTTTTGGCATGTGAGCTATTGGCTACTGACAGACATCCTAAGGACAACATCGTACAGTACCACTGCTAGCACAGTAATGATCCTGTGGACTACAGCATTGATATGACCAATATATGTGGACAGTCTGGCACTCTGTGGTCATTCCAGAGGAGTACACACATCCCCTTCATGCGAGACATGTGGACCACGCCTCAGAATGTGTATGCTAATACCCATGTACGTGGGTATATCACGTAAATACTGGACTACATATGGCCACACAGTTTATACAGTCACACATGCCAGTCTGTCCTGACACATAATACCTGGTGGTGCAGAGGTCACATGGCCACATACTACCCAGTAGTTAGTGACATGCATCTGTACAGAATCCCAGTGCTTTGTCAGAAATACACAACAGTTATGGTGGCCTGGTAGCAGTATGTCTTGTAAATAACTGGACATAACACCACACTGGGTAATTACACTAGACTGCTAGGCATGTCACAAAGCACTGTGCAAACTACAAACAGACTGCCACAACACTGGACTACATTTTGTATGGGGGAATACACATGTACCTGCAAATATAGCAGGCTCTACATGCATGTCACAGCACAGAGTAACAGACACCTGTGAGAAAGTGCATACCCACAACCAATGTGAACACAGCCACAGCCACATATGGTACACAAGCTTAATATGACATTATATGGACTGTCTGATAAACACCATCCTCATATGTACCACTCACACACTAACCGTACATACACTGGGTCATGACACAGTGTAGTCTGATGTCTGTCTGTGGTATGGGACACATGTGTGTCTGGCCCTAAAGACATGTGAGCCAATAGGGTACCATACACTGGAGCAGCATGTAACATCAGATAGAACAGGACCAAGAACAATGGCATCTACTACAGTCTGTGCCAAACCCAAGGTATGTATGAGGAATCAACATACTGTTGACAATCACCATAAGTAACAGATCCCAGTACTGTACACACAACTGCAGAATGCCCAAGTTATGTCCTCAAAAACAACCCCTACTATACATAGCATGTCTAGCTGTCTGATATCTGACTGGCTTGTTATCAGATATGATGTCAATAAATAATGGTGTACAGCACATTTGCACCTCTTACTGCATGACATATATACAAAGGTTGACAGACTTGTGACTAGAGCTACAAACCCTGGGCCAGTATTGGCATGTTGCTGTGATAAACTCATACATTTACTGTCATGCCAGGGTTTGTTGTGACATATGTCCTATGAGGGATATGAAGTCAGTAACTCTCATGGCTGTCACCACGTACTGACTGCAGTCCTCACACTATGCTTTTGCAGTTCTCAGATAGATGTTCTGTGAGTAACACAAGAAACAAAAGGCTCCACACACTGCCCAGTCTGCAGATAACCCTAAAGATGGGAGATTCCTCAAACACATAACACTGTCATGACAGGTATTAAATCATGTAGACCAGCTACATCCACACAAACCCTGTTAAACAGACATTACTCCAAATGCAGAAGAGCAACACTTACATTCTGTAGTCATGTCTGGCACATCCCCTTCCTGCCTGTTGGCCTGTTTCCACAGTGTATGCTGTTAGAGTTAAATACCAATACTATCTGTGATGCTGTTTGCAAAACACCAATTTAGGTCCTGCTCACAACACCAACATAATGTTCCTAGATATTGGAATGTGTTTCCATGCAATTGGCTATGGGAATGTTACCACAGCTGTTCCTCATGCAATCAGGTAGATGGGGACTGCAATTTGTGCAGAGGCAATCAGCTGATCATGAGCATCACTTACAAAATACAAGCTGCTGTCTAAGCAAAGCAGATGTACTTCTCCACATCCACCAGAGAGGGAGTGAGAGAGACAGAGACAAAGTAAGTCAGAGAGCGGGTAGGAGAGTAAAACCTAAGCATGCTTGTGTCACTCACCTGCCAGTACAGGGTTTTAAACCCCTGGTTGACTATGTATTGTTATCACATATCTATGCAATTATTGTATGCACCACATAGCGTACATATTGGGGAGCTGTCCAAAGGTAAATCTGATGGTGAGTGACATCTTCAACAGTGATATAGTAGCGATAAGTTAGGTGTAGTACACATGCCTGTCCACATGTACAGGTGTCAATGTCAACATAGCCACACTCTCTCAGGGACTCACACACATTGACAGACTTGGCAGCGTCAGGAATTGACTTCCTAACTAGCTAGTTTGCCACAATACAGTAATGCGCAGGTATCACATGCACCACAGGGTTATCTGGATGTTAAATGGGCAAAGGGTATGTGAAGGTGTCTGACATCAGAAAGCATGCTTCAGTAGGCCAATGTGAGTTGTAGTTAGTGTGAATGTGGTGGAAAGCGTCATACTCCAAACACACAGACACAGGGTGCCAGTACTGACATGCACAGGTGTATTGCTTCAGGGTGTATAGAGATTGACTGTGCCAGAAGGCTGTACAAGGCTAGATGAAGGGTATACCTTGGCATCAGGCCACATGACAATGGACTGTATTGTGGCTCAGGGGTGTAATGTCTGGATTGGCCTAAACAGGTGGGTATTGTATTCACTACCCAATCACCTGGGTTACTATTGTGTGTGACTAGTGCTGTACAATGCTTGCCATGTATGTGTTCTATAGTCCATGACATGGACGCTGTCTGGGATGTGCACATGTCCCACATGCATGTTCAGTGACATGTGGAACTGTACCTAGGGTGTCTGGCCCATGTTGTGTACACAGATTGTTATCATCAGATGTGCCAGTCCTGGCCTCATGTGGTGGGAACTGGTAATGGACACCAGGATGACCCTGCACCTACATTGATAGCATGATGCAGGTATTCCCTGGTGTCAGTGGCATCTGTCCATACAGGGCATGTGTTAAGGCATGGTGTGTCCTTTTTGGGTCACATTTGATGGCACCACAATTGTTGCAGGCATCCAGTGTGAAACATAGTGAAGGCGCACTGTCTGCAATTATGTGCCTATTGTAGTGATGAGACAGGGTGCTATGACCTCTGTAGTCCACTGCAATCACACCATGGTTACTATCGGTGGGCAATATGCAGGGTACTGCCAACAAAGTGGTTTTTGCCTAGGCAAATGTGTTTGTATATGAGACATGGGTTGAGAGTGTTCTCTGGGTAATACAAGGGTTGCTTACTTTTTTCGCCAGGCCATGATGTTGCATGTAGAGGTATGGATTGGCACCCCAGCCTTTTGGCTATCTGACATCTGTTATCCTTGTAAGGTAGACATTGTGACATATAATAGGCCCACCATATAAGAAATTTGCAAAACCCACTCCGCAATGAGTCCAATTGTTACACACTCACAATCACCTCCACACAGTATATAAATGATACACACACACAGTTGCTATGTCTGGGATTAGAAATCCTACCTAACTAGTTTATTACACTACAGCATTATGCAGTTATAGGACACACCATGGAGATTGCTAGACTACTACTTCCCCAAAGGTGTATTTCACTGGGAATGACATCAGTAGGCTTGGCAAAGAAGGGCAATGAAGGTTGTAGTGACTGTGAATGGCCTCAAACACATGGTCCCTACAAAGGCAAACAAACACACTTGTCATTTTCGGGAATAGAACCCCCTACCAACCTACTATATCACACTAAAGCATTACATGGTTATAGGACATACCACAGTGTTCACTCAGCTACTCCATCCCCAAAGGTATATTTCACTGGGAATGACATCAGCAGGCTTCCCAAAGAAGGACAATGGAGGTTGTATTGACTGTGAATGGCCTCAAAAGCATTGCTCCTTATACAGACAAACAAACACCCTCACCTGCCATGTGTGGGAATGGAACCCATATTGAACTATTATATCACACAACAGCATTACACTGTTATAGGATGCACCATGGAGATTACTGGACTATGCTTTCCCCAAAGGTGTATTTCACTGGGAATGACACCAGCAGGCTTGCCAAAGAAGGTGATTGGAGGTTGCATTGACTGTGAATATCCTCAAAAGCATTACATCCTACACAGACAAATAAACACACACACAAACCTCCGCACTTGCCATGTCTGGGGGTAGAGCCCCTACCCAACTACTATATCACACTGCAGCATCACACTGTTATAGGATGCACCGTGGATATTACAAGACTACTCCTTCCCAAAAGGTGTATTTCACTGGGAATGACACCAGCAGGCTTGCCAAAGAAGGCCAATGGAGGTTACATTGACTGTGAATGGCTGCAAAAGAATTGCTCCCTACACAGACAAACAACCACACCAACTCGCCATGTCTGGGAATCGAACCCCTACGGAACTATTACAGTATTACACTGTTATAGTACACAACACAGAGATGACTCGACTACTCCTTCCCCAAAGGTGTATTTCACTGGGAATGACATCAGCAGGCTTGCCAAAAAAGGCCAACTGAGGTTGTATTGACAGTGAATCACCTCAAAAGGATTGCTCCCTACACAGACAAACAAACATCCAAACTTGTCATGTCTAAGAATAGAACTCCTACCTGACTAGCTTATTATACTACAGCATTATACAGTTATAGGACACTCCACAGAGATTACTGAGCTACTTCTTCTCCAAAGGAGTATTTCAAACTGAATGACATCAGCAGGCTTGCCAAAGTAGGGCATTTGAATTGTAGTGAGTGTGACCAGCCTAAAAAGCACTGCTCCCTACACAGACACACACACACTTGCCATCCTTGGGATTAGAACTCCTACCTAACAAGTTTATCACACTACAGCATCACACAGTTATAGGATGCACCACAGAGATCACTGAGTTATTTCTTCCCCAAAGGTGTATTTCAAAGTGAATGACATCAGGATTGCCAAAGAAGGGCAATTGAGTTTGTAGTGACTGTTAATGGTCTCAAAAGCATTGCTCCCTACACAAACACCCAGTCTTCCTATGTCTGAGAACAGAACCCCTACTGACCTACTATATCACACTACAGCATTGCGCTGTTATAGGATGCACCATGGAAATTACTGGGCTGATCTTTCCTCAAAGGTGTATTTCACTGGGAATGACATCAGCAGGCTTGCCAAAGAAGGGCAATGGAGGTTGTATTGACTGTGAATGGCCTCAAAAGCATTGCTCCCTACACAGGCAAACAAACACACACACATCCACACTTGCCATGTCTGGGAATAGAACCCCTACCACACAACTATATCACACTACAGCATTATACTGTTATAAGACACACCATGGAGATTACTGGACAACTCTTTCCCCAAAGGTGTATTTCACTGGGAATAATACCAGCAGGCTTTCCAAAGAAGGGCAATGGAGGTTGTATTGACTGTAAATGGCCTCAAAAGCATTGCTCCCTACACAGACAAACAAACACTCACATAAACATCCACACTTGCCATGTCTGGGAATAGAATCCCTACTGAACTACTATATCACACTACAGCATTGAGCAGTTATAAGACACACCACAGAGATTACTGGGTTGTTCCTTCCCCAAAGGTGTATTTCAAAGTGAATGACATCAGCAGACTTGCCAAGGTAGGGCATTTGAATTGTAGTAAGTGTGACTAGTCTAAAAAGCATTGCTCCCTACAAAGACAAACAAGCACACACGTGCCATGTCAAGGATTAGAACTCTTACCTAACTAATTTATCACACTACAGCATTATGCAGTTATAGGACATGCCACAGAGATTATTGGGCTACTTCTTCCCCAAAGGTGCATTTCAAAGTGACTGACATCAGCAGGCTTGTCATAGTAGGACTATGAAGAGGGCAGTGTGTGTGCATGGGCCATAACCCATTCATCTTGAGGTGGACACACCACACTCAGGCACACACAGGTTTATATTCCGCAGGTACATGTATACAACTGCTAGATGACTACTGCCTTGTACAGTCATGTTGTACAGTTAGCACTAGCACCACAGAGTCTATAATGCTGAGAGATACCAGAGGCTAATGTCGATAGTGAGTGACATTTACACATCATGTGTTTGCAGCCATTTGGTTGTGTGCTGGGTGGGATAGGCCTCATGAAGGAAGGCTCTTTGTCACTGTCACTCTCCTCCACACATTTATGTATGTGTACGTTTGGCATATTATAGTGTGTTGTCCTTGGATACATGTGTGTATTCCTATCCAATGTGTGTGCAAAGCATGACTGCTGCATTCTGAAGAGTATTCACTAACATCTGCAACTGTCAGATATGTATGGTCTACTATTGTTGCTAGACATGGGTTTCATTTTTTTAAGTGTGTGAGCATGTCCAGTATGACCTTTCAGTTTTTTTGTTGTCTGACATTGCCTTCATTTCTCTAAGTGTGGGAGCATGCCCGGTATGCCCTTCTGTATTGAATGTGTGGTTCCATTCCAGGTAAATTGTACTCCAGTGCAGACTTTTGTGTTCTACACCTACAGCTAGAAAACTGTTTCTGCAGGATATCTTTAGATCATTTGGCAATATGTGGCCAAACTGGGCAAGGGATAGTGGGTACTGTAGGTAATTGTGTCTGTGCTTCTTCTGCTACATGGTCCTGGTGTTAGCAGAGATATTCAGACATGTGTAGTGTTATACACTGTGATCTTTAATGTCCTCAAGTACTGTCAGGTAGACATTTTTGCTCGCAGTGATGACCTGGGGAACATAGGGTGAATGCAGCTGTGTTGAGTATTCTGGTCAAATGCCTACATATTCCTGCAAACTAATGCCATTCTGGAGGGGGAGCATGTATAGGTTCATAGGCAGGTACTAGTCTATCAGCCCTAGGGCCCATACAAGCCTAGCCAAACAATGTACCCTGGCTTTCGCCACCCAAGAAAATTATTTTCCTGTGCCCCTGTCGAGCAGAGCCACAGAAGTGATCCCCGGGGTGAATTTCCCATTTCCAATCCAATGATCAAGATTTTTCTTGAAGAGTGCTAATGAGGAGCTCTGTTTGACATAGATAGGTAGTCTGTTCCAGAGTATGGGAAGTCTCTGGGACAAGAATCTATGCCTCCAGCATGTTCTGTTTATTGTGGTGACAAGGTTTAGGTCCCTAGAGCGTGTAGCACGGAGGGATTGGGATTTCTTTAAGTGGAGCATGTCCAACAGCTCTGGGTTTGACATAGCTTTGTATGTTAGGCAGAGATCACCTCTGAGTAGGCGATATGCGATGGAGTAAAGCTGTAGTTTTTTTAAATGGTCTGCATAGGGCATCTGTTTGAGGCCAGTAATCCTCTTTGTGAGGTATTTCTGTGTTTTTTCCAGTTGTTGTAGATGCCTTGTGAGGTACATACCAAAAGGGGCGTTGTACTCCTTAATGGGTCTGATGAGTGATGAGTAGAGGGGAACAATGACCTCTTTTTTTCTGGATGAGAATCCTTTTGTGATGAGATGAGCCACGTAGAAGGATTACCCGACCACTGTGGTGATGTGATTATCAAAGGAGAGACTACTGTCCACCTGTGTCCCAAGGTCTCTTATCACATTTTCGGCATTAAGTAGACTACCAGCTATGTGGTAGTTCATGGGTACAGAGTTTTTACCAAAAGGGATGACAATACACTTTTTGGCATTGAGCTTCAAGCCATGGCTTTGACACCAGGTATCTGTCTCAGTAAGGCCCTTTTGTAGTTTGTCCACATCGTTAGGAGTTTTGATTATGGCTCCTAGTTTGCAGTCATCTGCAAACTTTGTTAGCCAAAGACCTTCTGTGCTGGCCTGCACTTCATTGAAATAGATACCAAACAGGAGAGGACCCAGGACTGAACCCTGTGGTACTCCACTTGTCACTGGTCTGATGCCGGATTTGGAATCCGCTACTTTCACAGTGTGGGTTCTGTCCGTGAGTCAGTTATAACATATAGTACTCAACAGCATGCAGTGCAGCTATAGTCAATCCATACTAACAACAGTATACATGTGTGTGATGGATGGGCTGTGTTAGTAGGTGATGCCCCTTCCGCTGGAAAACACTGCACCCATGTAGACAGTATTGCTGTGCACCTATTCTGCACCCTGCCATGTACTGTCCACCAAACCTCACAGGTGTACAAGCCATTGCTGAATGTGTATTACTGTGTCAATTATGGCTGCTCTAATGCTCACAGCCCCTATCTGTTTCAGCGACACATATCTGGGATGATATGTGGAAAGATGTCATTTGTGAATGCCTTATGTCTGGTTTACAGATCTCAACATCAGCGGTGCATGTATGACCAAGCCAGTGCTAACCCCAAACAATTCTAGAACTCTATTAATTCCCTATTTAGGCCTGGTACAAAAAAACAACCCCTGTCCTGACTCCAGCAAATCTGACCTTGAAATTGCCTCACTATTCAATACCTTCTTCACCTCTTTTATTGCTGAGCTAAGCAAGACCTTTACCAACAATAACCCTCCACCCCTCCCTGATCAGTCTTCTCCTCCCTCCTCTCCCCCTTCATTCAAACTCAAACCTGTCTCCACCAACCTATTAAAGAAACTTCTCTGTAAACTAACGCCTTGCAATGCCCCTGACAGCATTCCTTCCTCCTTCCTAAAAATAGCCTCAAATGATATTGCACTGCCTATCAGCATCCTGATCAATAGATCACTACTTGAATCCTATGTACCCAGACTATGGCATACTGCATTTATTCTTCCACTCCACAAGGGTGGCAAAAACTGTAATTCCACCCCATAGCCATCCTCTCCCAACCAATCCCCAAACTTCTTGAAAAATGCATCCACCTGCAGTTCTTGCCATTCCTTACCAAACATGAGCTACTCTCTCCTACCCAACACAGCTTCCGCCCAGGACACAGTACCAACTCTGCCCTTTTCTCCTTCTTACATTCTGTCAATTCAGCTTGTGACTCTGGTAATATGGTATACTCTGTTCTGCTGGACTTATCTAAAGCTTTCAGTACCATCTCCCATACCCACCTACTTAACCATCCCTCTAATCTCAACCTTTCCCAAAGAACTCTTTCCTGGTTCTCCAGCTATCTTTCTGACAGGTCCCAAGCCATGAAATGGGGCCAGGCCACCTCCACTTTCCTTCCTACCCCCACTGGAGTACCCCAAGGTTCCATACTTGGCCCATTGCTATTCAATATCTTTATTAATGACTTCCACAAAGCCATACCTAATACCAAAATTGTGCAATACGCTGATGATTCCACTTTGATCTGCAACGCCACTAACTTAACAGATCTCTACTTTCTGACACAAACTGCCTTCTCAACCACCAAAAACTGGATGCTCCAAAATCACCTCTCACTAAATGCCAACAAAACTAAGATCCTTCTATTCTCAACCTCAAAATCCTCCCCTGTTGATAAAAACTCACTTCAAATTACCACCCTTTACAACTCCACTATTGAGGTCAGACCCTCCGCTAAGCTTCTTGGTGTCACTATTGATGAGCACCTAAAATTTAACACTCACATCCAGCTAAACATCAAGAAAACCCACATAAAACTTGGCCTATTTTACAGAAACAACCATTTCCCTTCTCCTACCATAAGACTAACTCTTGCCACAACCTATCTCTTTCCCTCTCTACTGTATGGCACTCCTCTGCTCACTAATTTATCTTCCACACTTACCTCCAAATTGGAAGTATGTTACAACAAAATCTCCAGATTTGCCACCAATGCCAAATCCTCCTCTCATCACTGCATCTCTCTTCACTCATTAAACTGGCTTGAACTCACCAATCAACTTGACTTTCTCCAAATCACCACAGACCACAAATTATTGTTCCAACCCACTAACTGCCCTGCACTATCAAATGTACTACAACCATATACCCCCCTTACATCCCTTAGATCTACCCACTAAAAACTGATCACCGTCCAAAAACCCAAGCACCCAGCAGGTCAGCTTCTGTTATCCTTTTCCCTAGCTAAAAAATGGAATGCTCTGCCCTCCACACTGAGGACCTGTGACAACCTTAATAACTTTAAAACTCAACTTCATTCCTACCTCTATCTAAACAGGAAATGCAACTGTACTCTTCAGCCCATACCTCTCAAGCTCTCCTCCCCCTTTACTCCTGGCTAACCTTCTTACCTTCCTAACCTCACTCTCAAATGTAGATTGTATATGTAACTAAACAGTAAAATCTAGCTACTATGCTATATGCCTGTCTTTTTCTCCTGAACAAAACTGTAATTGTTTGTTTTCTTTTCTTTTTTGAATGCAACCTGTTGTTTGTAATGCAAATCATCTTTGTAATTATTCATGTAAGTAAACTTTGTGTTGTGGAGCTTTTCTCCCCGGGCCTCCACTGAAAACGGGCTCCCCGAGCCCAGTGGACCTCCCCAGTCATCAAACCAGAATGAATAAATAATAAATAAATAAATTACACTGACAACCATCAGACTGTACCATGGCTATGGGGAGTGTATAAACCCTTATTGATATGACACACTCTTCCTTGATCTGCCATGGGACCATATCATTGCATATATTAACAGAACATGAGCCTGATATGTGACATATGTCCTGTACATTCATATGCAGTGTCTAAGAAATGTGTTAGTTGTGCATATGCTGAATGCAATGCATACACTCTGTGGGTGCATATTTGTGCACACCCTTATCATGATGGTTATGCAGGCCGACATCATTGACCCTGTGGACTAGATCGTTCCATAGGGCAGTCTGCTCCTGCTGCTCATGACCAGCCCTGCCAAACAGAACCAGATAGTGCTGTATAAGGTGGTACAAGATTACCTAATTTTCCGCCACTGAATACCCAGGTAAAAGGCTGTGGGACATCTTGCCTGAAAGACATAAAGGTGGAAACAGGTCTGAGCAACTCATACAGAAAGGTTACCATAGTTCTTAATACACATCTCTGTCACCCCCCCCCCCAGCATATCAGCGACAACAAACTGTTCACACAACTCAGTAGATATGGCTACAGCTTACCTACCATTGGGACATATATTGCACTGTACCACACTTTGTGCTATGTGTTTGTAGCCACGTTCCCTGCGTGGACACTATCATTGCTGGCCTGTTACGAACTATTTCACCTGAATGCCATTGTCAGGGCCACTATGGTTCCATATATGCATGTGATATGCTTGCTATGTGATTGTTTCACATCTGTCATTCTGTGTTATTGGGGATATCTATGCATGCTGTTGGAAATGTTCCAGGATTGTGTGGACTATTACTACCCACATATGTTCTATAACAGTGACACAATAGCATGTTTAGGGAATAGTTGCCAGCAGAACCACCTCTACCACCTCATCTGGCCATGTTACCATGCCACATCACATGTGGGAACCACCTTAGGGCCTCCTCATCTACTGGTCCAGCAGTACCTTCAGGTGGTACCACCTCAGGGGATGTTGTCCCCCCCCTGGGGGCACACATAGACATGATCCTGTCACCCGAGGTCAGGTCCAGGGTCTGTTCCATAGGGGGCTACACAGACACTTGTGGGATGTGCTACGGCACCATGAGGCACCCAGTACACAATTATAGGGTCCACATGCTCCTCCTGCTCAGCCTGTAGGCCCGGCACCTTCAGGGCCATGGACTGCTGTTGTGACTAGCAATGGGTGGGGGCCTTGTTCCAATTGTTTCCATATGGGGGCTCATGGGGCTTCCTCATTGCAAACCACACACATCATCCAGGGTGTTTGCCCACCACATGTGTCATATACCACCCCTGTAGGCTGCCCTCTATATCTACCAACCCGAATAACTTCCACAAATATAACTACTATCCTTCCCCATATTCCCATTCCCTACTTCATAGACAAGGGCAATGTGGTCCCAACAAGGGGTTCACATGTGACATACCCATCAAAGTTGCACAAACTTACAGCTGTATATATCTGTGTGTATTGCTATGCATGCTGTTCCCTTGCACATAGCATGCAGCACTGTGGTGATAATATAGGGGACATGTATTTACATACATATATGTGTGTATGTGTGTTTCATCTGTATCTGTAGACATACATGTGTGTGTGTGTGTGTGTGTGTGTGTGTGTGTGTGTGTGTGTGTGTGTGTGTGTGTGTGTGTGTGTGTGTGTGTGTGTGTGTGTGTGTATATATATATATATATATATATATATATATATATATATATATATATGTGTACACATATACATACCTATTTATGGGGTACATTCAGACATCAGGTCCACAATCTCTAACTCTCCTACCTGCATAGCTGTACTGTTCTGCCTTGCTACAACACAGACAGGTGCCACATATGGACGCAGCCAAACATTGGGGGGGGGGGTATATATAGTGCCAGATTGCAGGTAAGCCTATTACACACCTATGGCATTTCAGCATGCTACAATACATGTTAACCTAAGTGTCCTGCAAATGGTGGGCTCTGGAACCGATGTGTCCATCATCATGTCATTACTTCCACCATCAGCTATTGGCCACAGTAATATACATCCTTTCCATTACACAACACACACTATGTTGGCTTAAATCTTGTGAGTCTGTGCTGCTCTGCACAGTTGATGGATATAGCCTACTAGCCACAGGGACAGACCCTATTGTCCATAGTAGTTGTTCAGCTGAACATCATTACAACAGCAACACCTGATGGCACAT
>NC_056738.1:553516142-553521142 GCF_019279795.1 Protopterus annectens | reverse complement strand
ATATTATGCACATACCTGTCCATCTCTTTTTGCACATACTCTGGGCATGTCTTCACCACATGCAAGTGAACCGGGACATATTTCCACTATTGCCCTCTTAAAACTTTAGTGACTTGTACAATGACAGGTTTGTTTTATATGACATTTTCCAACTATGTACATGTCAGAAATTGGCACACTGATATGGCAGAGGGCAGGGTAACATCCAGCAGATATGGGCCAAATAACTGGACATTCTGAAAATTTCTGTACAATTGTGGGGTATGATTCTGCATACAGCTTACTACTACTCCTAGGATTCGAACCATGGCTGTGTCTGCTAAAAATAAGACATTGTCCTTCACAATTGAATGTGCTATATAGGTATTGCTGTGTATTTCTTGTCTGATTTCTGTCTATACTTCTCCTGTGGTTTTACATTCTGACCTTATAATTACAACACTCTTATACAGGATTTCCTAGACAGTTGTATTATGTAGTACAGTATGGGTGACAGTGATGAGTAATACCTTATTAATCTGCGCAACTGCAACACTAACAATGCCATACAATACCAGAGTAAACAGTACCAGTACAGGATATCAATCTTTTATTTATAGGCACAGTGTTCGTATCTGACAGACCTGTGGGAGCAATGTTTGTTAGCACTACCTGCATGTTGCCATACAAATTACCAGTTTCCACATTAGTATTATGCACATACATCTCACTCTGTTACTGTACACACTCTGGTCACAGCTTGACAATATGGGGGTGGAGATGGAACATACTTGGCTACTTACTCTCATAACATTTTGGGGGGTTGCTAGAGTGACAGCTTTGTTGTTATAGATGTCTGACAATCAGTTGTATGTCTTGTTTGCTGCCTAAATGTCTGGGATCATCTCACTGGTTTGCCAGGGGGACAGGGTGACAGGCAGCAGCTATGGGCCAATTTACTGGACATTTCTGTACACTTCTGGGGTATGATTCTGCATACAGCCTACTATGACTCCCAGGATTCGAACCATGGTTGTGTGTGCAAAAAAATACAACAGTTCACATCACAGTGGAGTGCGCTATTTGGATTTTGTTATCTCTCTTTTCAGTGTTTTCTAAGTCTCTCTCAGTTGTACTAGTTGACCTCTTGGGATTACAACAGTCATATACAGACATTGCTACACATTTTTTATGTAGCACGGTGTGGGCAACAGTGCTTACTACAACAGTACTATTAAGTGCTTGCAATTCTACATTACCATATGGTACCAGAGTGAACACATGCAGTCCAGCAGTTAGACCTTAATTGTCCGGCTATTATACTTTTCTTTACATACACCCTACATGAGACTCTTCCTGCCCTATTCTCTGGTTTATGCAGTACATGCCTTAAATAATACCGGTTTTATACAGGCAATTAACTTACTACTACTTTTAGATTTATTTCCTATGACAGTTCATGCAAGAGTATTTGCTAACCTGCCTTGCATCACAACCACTCCATTCTACAGCCATGGGCCTCCTGGTTCATAGCTCACTCACCTGCCACATGTGAAAGACATAAGAGGAATATTTAGCCATACCTATCCATAAAATACATGAGCTGGCAATTATGAAACAGGTAGTGGACTGATACTTACACATGGCTGGGACATCCTCTGTCCTCCCTGCCTCTTGGATCCACTGATCCAAGAGATTCCCCTTTCTACACTTCAGGTCGGCATAGGGATGGCTGACCTGCTCACCAATTCTGGGTATGGCAGTGGCACTGATGAGGTCACGGGCAAGATGATCCCAGGCTTCCGCTTTTATTGTGAACCCTGGTACTGGCCCTGCAGCAGTCTCATGTCATGGTCTTTCACAAGGAGTCCTGCCATGACTCTGGACTCCTGGATACCCCAGCACTGAACCTGAAAGCACACACCCTCTCCCATTCCAGACATAGTGCCTACATGGGGAAGCTACAACCATTTATGAGATGTATTTTCACCTGTTGTGTTTAAATAGGGCCGGTTTCCTGCACTTTGCCATGATTGGAAGGTTTTGAAAAGGCTAAGTTATGGGCAAACCTGCTTACCTAAGGTTGGCATTCCTTAAAGGGGTATACCAATGGGCTGACTGAGCTAGCTGGCCCACACATTGCTTATACCTACTGAGCTGGGCTGTGAAATGCTTAGCGTTGCTTCATATTTAAGTTGCATTATATTTGCATTGTGGCATTGATTTATTATTCATTACATGCTATATATTTGTTTGGTATCCATGATTCATGTGTACGTACACTGTATGAGTTCCTTGTGTTTATTAGGGGATTTCAACACTTTATTAAAATGACACCTCACATCTGGGCTTAATGTAGTACTCCAGTTCACATATTTATGTCCTGTAGTAGGTTATACAATATAAAACTGTATTTAGATTCCTTTCACATGTTCAGTTTGTATTTTCTATGGTGAGGATCTGTTTGGTTATACCTCAATCTTATGCACTGCTGTGATGGCTTACTGGTTAACTACTGTGACTATAGTGTACAGCTTCCTGGGTTCAAGACCTGCAAAGGCTGTTTATTTTGTTTCTGGTCAGAATAGCGACTGATGCATACAGAGTGATTAAGGCACTTTTAAGCAATTGTAAGCGGGTTTGCATGGGTTTGTGCGAAGGTAAGCAATGCTAACCTCCAGTTAAGTATGCTTACAGTGAGTTAGCTTCAATAGTGCTTAATCTGTGCGCGCATTGCTTACCCCCACACAAACAGGCTTAAACCTGCTTACTACTGCTTAAATATGCTTTCTCCCACTTATTACTGCATAACTATGCTTACTCTTGCTTACTAGTGCTTACACCCCACTTACCACCTCACTAATTTAGACAGTAATGTCTAATGGTTCTTGGGAAGGTGGTGGATTTGGCAACTGTATGTATTGATCATTCATTATACATTTTACCTTCCATTTGTATCCCTGATTCCTGTGTACATATACTGTATGGGGCACTTGTGATTATCTGTGGACTTTGTAATATTATGACAATGACACCTCACATCTGCATTTAATGCAGTACTCCAGTTCACAAGTATATGTTATGTTGTAAGTTATGCAACAAAATAAATTGATCATAAAGAGATTTGACATGGAAAATGGATTGCACTGGAGCGGGACTTGAACCAGGAATGACTGCTCGTAAGTCGAATGCTCTGCACACTACACTATTGCTGTACTGCTTTATTTGCATGTATCTTGCTTTTTATCCTCGTATGCCATTTAAGCTGCATTAACCGTAGCTAAGCGATGGGCAAACCCGCACACCTACGGTAAAATTTGATATGTTTCATAAAAAAATTATTTGTATTTAAATGTTTTAACTATTGCTCTTCTAAAACAAACAAGTAAACTGGGTGGAAGAAACAAACAATCCAAAACAGAACAGGAGCCCAACAGTAGCCAACAGAAAACGATGTTAATCCCAAAAAACACTTTCTTTTAACGTAAAGTCAATTTAATAAAATATTTTCTCACGTTTTCGTCACTTTGAGTAAAGTAACTTCTTCAGACACACAGACAAACAGCAGTTACACAGTTTCTATTTTTTATAACATTTTTATTAAATTGACTTTACGTTAAAAGAAAGTGTTTTTTTTGGGATTAATATATTTTTCTGCTGGCTACTGTTGGGCTCCTGATCTGTTTTGGATTATTGCTCTTGTAAATTTGGGGGGATGTTGCTGGGGGTATGCAAACACCTATGAGCGGTCTCACTCATTCTTACTCCTAAACTGTTGTTCTTGATTGCAGGGGCATGTATATTCTGAGATCTCTGCTCTCAGTCATGCCCCCTGCACTTGTACATGCTCCGTGTCCATTTAGGAGCTCAGCAGCACGCCTTCATTGGTATGCACGGCACTCTGCCATCCTGCTCCTAAACGTCCGCTTCCGTGCAGGACTAAGCTAGTTCTCACATACATACATTTATGCCGACCTCTTTATGGGTTACTTTGAAGTTCAGTATATTTATAATTATAATAATAATTTTTCATCCCAGCTAATAATGTGGCGCAGATACTTGGATGATTGATGGGTGGTATGGCAGGGAGGGACAGCTGACTGCCAAGATTTTGTGACTTATTTAAACAGCAATAGGTATGGCATCAATATCAGTGAAAAAATAGATTTATTTACCACTGACTTTTTAGATGTAAATGTTAATAAGGCTATAGATGGGACTATGATTACTAGTCTCTGTAGAAATCCTTTCTCTAAAAATGCGGTACTACATGCCAGCAGCTGTCATCCCAGCCATACTATTAATAATATACCCAAAGCCCAGTTCCAAAGAATAAGGAGAATATGTTCTGGTGAAGAAGAGTATGAGAAGCAGGCCTCGAGTTTAAAATCACGGTTCTTAAACAGAGGATATTGTGAGTCTGTGGTTGATAAGGCATATTCACAGTCCAAGACTTATAGTACGACCAGTTTGTTACAGGATTCTCATAGTCAGCTGAGATCAAATAAGGGTAAACTGAGATTTATTACCACTTTTGGTAGTAATACTTTCAAGATTAAAGCAACAATTTCCAAATTTTGGCATGTATTATATTCAGACACATTTTTTGCCACATTAGTAGATGAGAAATGCAGTTTTGGTTATCAGAAGGGTAAATCCTTGGGACAGTATTTTTCCTCTTTTAAAAAGGTAACTATCCATCAATGGCACAACAACAGATAGGGGTGGCCAGTACATATTGTGATCATTGTAAATATTGTAGGTTAATTTCTAAACCTCAGTCTTTTACTTCGGTTAATACTAGAAAAGTTTATGATATTCCATATTTGATTAAGTGTACTAGTGTATGGGTTATTTACATGGTGATATGCCAATGTGGAGCTTTTTACATAGGGCAAACTTCATGTACTTTAAAACAGAGGATAGCTTTGCATATTAGTGATATAAAATGCAAGCATATCCGAAGTGCCCTATATAAACATACACTGGTGCATAGCACTGCTCATTTTGTGTTTGTAGGC
>NC_056738.1:553506142-553513642 GCF_019279795.1 Protopterus annectens | reverse complement strand
GTTGACCAATGTAGGCATTACAGATCCTGCAGGCATAGCTAACATTGGGTAGGACAGTGGTTCAGGTCGTAGTCTGTTATAGATCCTCAAACATGTCCCAACACTCACACTCCATGTCCCTAAACACCCTGGAGGATAATATTGTTCAACCTAATCTTCACATACTGGTTGACTTCAACTACCCCACCATTAACTGGGAAAACTACTCATGTACCAATGCACATGCCCATTACATCAACCAGGCCCTTCCTAACTCGACCGAATGTTGCTTGACACCAATAGTCACCACCCCCTTGTTATATCTAAACACAAATTAATCACCTTTGGAAATCCGTGGCCCTCCCATGCCCCCCCTGCACAGGTAACTACCATGAAAAGCCATTCCAATGATGAATAGGGCCTCCTAACAGCAGAGGTGGCTAATCTCATGGCAGCCATGCAAATGGAGACTAGGTGCATGACAGCTGAATCAAACATCAATGCACTATAAACATGTTCACAAATGCATGGGTACTGCCATACCCACTACAACCAGGACCCTCACCTCCAAAAGGAAGCTGATCTGGTGGTCCCCTGCCATACAGACTCTGTATGAGAGAAGGAGGGAACTGATATGGAATAACATGAAGTCCCAAGACTGGAAATCAACCCTTATCAGCCTCAATTGAAGGTTGAGATCCCTCATCAAATACTACAAAGTTAGCTGTGAGAATAAAATTGGAGCACATAGTGAAGAAAACCACAAGGTCTTATACAGTTATGTTAAGAATCTCCATGGCAATAGCAATAATTGTTCTGAGCTACTAGACAAGGGAACCTGCCAGACTGAGTCAACAAATACTGCCAATATACTGGCTGGCATCTTGACTGCAAACATTACCCCTCACTCCCCCCCCCCCCAAAGGACCAATCACAATATCAGTGCACTGCCAGGCACCCAGTATTACTGCAGCACAGGTTAAAACACAACTGTCCAATGCCAAGAATACAGCTTCTATGAGACATGAGAATATCCCTGGCTGTGTTCTACATAAACTACAGAGTGACCTGGCACCTTACCTGGGTGCCCTGTACAAGCACAGCCTCACCTCAGGCTTTGTCTCTACTGAATTGTACACTGTTTCAGTCACCCCTCTCCACAAACAAGGTGTAACTACACACCATGGGAAATACTGTCCCAACTGCCTGACAAGTCAGTTATGTGAAGCTATGGAATGTATCATCATGCACCTAATGAACAGGGATATGGGAATCTGCAGACTCAGGATCCCACACAGTTTACCTTTGTGAATGGTAGGTCATACCTGCTCATTCCACCTGGCCAACTTCTTGGTGTCAGTCACCTGAGCTGTGGATGAAGGCAAGGTGACGCATACAGCCTACATTGATCTGGCCAAAGCCTTTGATAACATTCCCCACTCACTAACTAGGTGGGAACAGAGGCATAAACACAGGGATAGAGTGGACATACTGCTATCATACATTGAAACAGCTGCAGATGTCACTGGGTTTGTTGTAACATCCTTTATGAGGAATACAACGTTGGTAATACCCATAGATGTGAGTATTTACTGAGTTCATTCCCCAGAGTCCACAAATGATTTACTAAGGACACCAACTGTCTGGTGAACACACAAAATATAACAGGCAGACCTGCGGCCAGTCTGTAGACAGAGTGCCAGTGGAGAGGTATGTCAGAGACATATCACTGTGAGTTGTGACATCACACACTAAATGCATGTCCACACAAACCCTGTCAATCTATCAATCCAACATGTGTTTAACAGCACTAATGACATAGAATCTGTTCACAAATCAGGGGATATGTCCTCCATGTTGGTTGGCTCTCTCCACATGTCCTGTCCTGTGATGTATTGACACCCACTGTATGCAAATCTGTAGGCCACTGCCTCTGTAATGTCCCTCACGTAGGCAAGGAAATGGGGCAAGGCCCACATTAAGGAATGTCCCATAAGTCAGAACTATCAACAGTGTCCAGGCCCACAGCACAATACAATGTGGGCACCTACATAATAGTATGGTCATAGCAATACCTGACATCTGCAAATCTGTACAGAGGATAGACATTAAGCAGATAGCCAACAGATTATGCATTAGGATGAATGTTTTGCAAGATACATGTCTGAAACTGAAAGGTATGCCATTACTACATAACAGCAGTCCTCAATGACATGTCCAAAAAACATAGTAGTCTACAGTTAATATCAACACATCAGATCAATATCCAATAGGAGTTACATATAAACATACAGCTCAAACACCAAGAACAAGATACTCAGTACTCAGAGTCCAGTTTCATGCAGGGGTGTATGACTCCAGCACTACAATCTGCAATCTACTCTTACTTGAAAAAGCACTGTTCAAAGTACTAACGTAATGATACAATATGTGTTAAATTATTTCTGTCAACCAGTGCACTGTAGCTGGTGTAACATGCAAGTGTGACTTCATATAACATGGGATACTACCCATGTATGAAACAAATACAAAGAGAAAAGATTGTGGTACTACCCATGTATGCCCAGGTGTCCCATAAAGTATACTCACACCCCATGCAACTGTAATGACAGCACATAGAAGCATATTATGTACAGGAAATAAAATACACTTATTAAATATGCCATTACCCTGTTATTTTATCAGACTGGAATGTGATCACTGGTTACCAGGACTGAGCTATGCTTAGTAGGTGTAAGCATTGCTTAAATGTAAATGCTAAGCAGATTTGCGCACTGGTAAGTGAAGCCTACACGATGCAAGTGCCTGTTCGTTTAACCATATTCTAGTAGTACTTAGCTTAGCACAAACCCACACAAACCTGCTTAAAGCCACTTTAAAGCACTTTAATCACCCTGTCTCCATCAGCTCTTGTTCTGCCCAGCAAATAAATAAATAGCCCATGCAGGTCTTGAACCCAGGACCCTATATACTATAGTCACAGTACTTAACCACTAAGCCATCTGAGCTGTGAGAGGGTCTATTGGTTTTTCAAATATATCATTCAGTAATACTGAATAGTAGTGAACAACTGCTTTGACTACTACAAATGTTTAGTACTTGTAAGTGAAAATAGTGTTGAATTAGTCATGTTCTTATATGTAAATATAGACATTTAGACTAATATGGTGGGATACATCTGAGAAGGTATATAAAACACTCATGTTTACACACACACACACACACACACACACACACACACACACATACACACACACACACATATATATATATATATATATTTGTATGTGTATATATATATATATATATATATATATATATATATTCACACACACACACACACACACACACACACACACACACACACACACACACACACACACACACACACACACATACAAGCACACACACACACACACACACACACACACACACACACATATATATGTATATATATATATATATATATATATATATATATATATATACACACATATATCTTGGTATATATTTCCATATCTCTCTCTCTCTCTCTCTCTCTCTCTCTATAGATATATAGATATATATATATATATATATATATATATACACACACACACACACACACACACACACACACACACACACACACACACACACACACACACACATATATATAAAACATATGCCCATGACATGTAGTGGAGTCATACCTCAACACCATAACTCTCAACCTCTTAGTCCAAGGGAGCGTAATGTATGTATTGCAGTTATAAATGTAGAATGTTTCTACAGTGATAGGGGTTGTGTCAACATACATGTTGTGAAAGAAGGCTCTTCTGAAACTGACATGTATGCCATCAGTTACTGACAGACATTATAAAATCACCATAGGGAAGTACCACACAAATAATGATCTTGTGGAATACAGGAGAAATATGAGCAATAAACATTTTCAATTATATGTAATTATGTAATTATGTCTAATTGGCAGTATTAGTATATATACTGCATTTGTAAGTTTGTGTGTTATTCCTTTGAAGGCTGTTGAGGCCGAGGTACCGGAATAAATTTTTATCCTGCATTCCTGCTTTACTTGGTTTGTCAAATAACTTGTGCATTGCTGTTGGTTGTTATTTCTTTTGGTAAAGCTGGAGTTTGAATTTGGACTTGTGATGGCGAATATTGAAAATGAAGGAATTTTATTTGCCAGCCTGGCTAGAGAGAGGGACATCAAGCTGGCACAATTCGATCCTTGGACAACATTCGGTAATTATGGTCATGATAAGAAATTCGAAGATTTAAAAAGACTGAGAATAAGGGAGACATCATTATTCTATGATATTTGTTTGTTAGAAAAATATGTCGAACTGTCTATCACACCGAGAGGTTTAAGAATAGACAAATTACCTGCATATAAATTTGCTGAGGATGAGGCTGATTTTTTAACAGAGTGGCAAGCAGCGTCTCATCAATGTACTTTAACTTGGTTAAAGATTCTTATTAAGCGTAACCGTAGGATCCTTAGACTGCTCCAAACTAAAATAGCTGAGAGTGAAGCTATTTTATCAGCTTCAGAAACACATGCGCCGTCTTCCTCTTTTGTACTGGCAATGAAAGATGTCAACCTAGCTGTTACAAAGGCCGAGGGTGATGTAATAGCTAGGAAGAAGAAGAAGCTGAATAGAGACATCACTGATTTTAAGAATAACAGTATTTATTCTTGGCAACGCCAGCGCCAACGTAAGAAAAGTGCTAATGGTACATCCCGAGGCAGATTGTCAGAGGGAGGTTCACGTAGTGGACGTGACTCCTCTGTATCGTCATCAGATACGGCAGGTGGAAGCAAGAAGAGCGTCTCCTTCGAACGAGTGGATTTGGTGGATGAAAATGGTTTGGTAGCAGCAGAAGAAGAACAAGGAAGATGGAACTTTCGGCAGGGCGCGAAAAGTAAATTTCGACACAAGGGTCGAAACAAAAGGTACTGAGTCCAATGTTCAAGCGAATGCTTCAACACATGTTATTTGTTCGTTTACTGGTATTGGGCGCACTGCAGATTGTTTGGCTAATGTAACCATTGGTGGTGCTTCTACTTTGTATGGTGAGAGCGTTTTGATTGATAATACTCAACATTTATCAGCCATTCCTATGAATAGTACTGTTATCTATGAAAACACTGAAGTCGGGTCCAGCATTTTGAACTTAAGTGATTTGGTTCTTAAGCCTGAAATGATTACGGTGCTAAATTTGGGCAGCAAGTTTGTTCCAACGAAAGTTCCTGCTCTTTGTGACATTCTTTTAGACATTAAACGTTTTTGCAGGAAATTGCATTTAAAAGTCTTTTTTGAGAAAAAAAGTATTTCAAATGATGGTAATGATGTGGTCATAACAACTGCTGAAAACAATTCTTTAGCATTTATTGATAATACAGTAAGAAATCTTTCTATTAGTACTAGTGATGTAGATGATGGGGAAGATTTGTCTCTCCTTTTTGATCCATTGTTGGATATTTTTGTACATGAGGTTATGGGAGAAAATATCTTGAACAATTCCAGTCATGGAGACACTAGTTTATTGGAAGGAAATGATGGGGCTGATTCAGTGGATATCAACTCAGGAAGGTTCTTTACAGGATATGGTAAATTTATTTTACCTGAGCTTCCTAGTCGCAGTAATTTTTATCCACCTAAAAATTCAGCAGTTTTGAGGACATTTGAGAATGTCCTATGCAAAAAGGTGGAAATGGAGTATGCCAATTTCATGAAGAATTATTTTTCATTCAATTTAAATAAATTGGAATGGAATGCTTTAAAGGAAATGAAAGAGGCTGCTAAAAAATATGCTTTTTGTATTGCAGACAAAGGGGGCAAATGGGTAATTTTGAATAAGTGCCATTACCTAAAAATGAGTTATGATTTACTATGCAATGATGAAGTATATGTGGAGCTGCCTAGCAATCCCATCATTGAATATAATGCTTTGTTGTTAGAGATTTTAGAGAGAGGAGAAAGACTTGGATTTTTGAATAGTAATGATGTGAAACGTCTTTTTGTGGCCAATCCTAGAGATCCTAATTTTTATACCATACCTAAAATACATAAGAATGTGTCTGATCCCCCAGGCCGACCCATTGTGTCTAGTTGTGGTGGTTATTTAGAATTTGTGGGGATTTTTTTGGATAGTGTGTTAAAGGTACATTTAAAATATGTTGTGTCCCATATTGTGAATACAAATCAATATTGTGAAATAATCAGAAATTTTGAATGGAATTCTGATTTTTATTGGGCTACAGTAGACGTCAAATCATTATACACTAATATTAATAATAAATTGGGTTTGGAGGCTATAATGAAAATTTTAGGTGAAGGTCCACGCACATCATTCATAATTTGTCTCTTAGAATTTGCTCTCAATCACAATTATTTCACATTTGATAATAAGTTTTTTTTTTTTCAAGTAGATGGCACTGCAATGGGAGCAAGTTTTGCTCCATCTTACGCTATTTTGTTCATGTCAATTTTTGAAAACAATTTTTTGTATCCCATGACATTCTTTAAAAATAATGTTATTTCTTATTTTAGATTTATAGACGACCTTATTTTTATTTGTAGAGGGGATGTCTTGGAGTTTGACAAGTTTATGCTAGATTTGCATAAAAATAAATTTGGCTTAGAATTTACATACAGTACCAACAAACAGAAAGTTCAGTTTTTAGATATTCTGCTTTATGTGGATAAACAGGGGTTTGTCCAATTCAAACCATTTCGAAAAGAGGTAGCTGCTAATAATTTTCTTCATGCGTCAAGTGCACATCCTAGGCACTTAATTGAAGCACTCCCTTATGGGGAGTTTAAAAGAATGTATGAACATACCTCTGAATCTAACCTTTTGAGTTTGGAATTTGATTTAGTTTGTGAAAGGCTATTAAACAGAGGCTATTTGGAAGCTTCGCTAAAGAAAAATCGTGCAAAGTTTGAGTATGATCAAAAATATCATATTATTAAGACATCTAATATTAACATTATTCAGAGGGACATAAATAAGGAAAATAGGATATTTTTTGTTACAAAATTTTCTTTATTTTCTGATATTTTGTCTGATATTGTTAATTTCTTGTGGCCTCTAGTTTGTAGTAATGAAGATATTGGGCATCTCTTTCCAAAACATGTTTCTTTTTCATATGGTAGATATTGTAATTTAAAAGAAATATTGAAATTCAGACAGTTTGGGAATGATAAAAATACGTCAAATTTGGAAAAACAAGTTGGCATGTTTCAATGTGGCAAATGTAAGATATGTAGGAGGGTTAAGAACCTATCAGGCAGTGCTATAAATGGGGTTAAATATTTTGCTGAATACAAATTTAATTGCTGCTCTTGTGGTGTAGTTTATATCATTGGTTGTGACTGTTTAGTACCAAAATATTATATAGGTCAGACAAAGCGACAACTCAAAAGTCGTATATTAGAACATATTGGGGATGTACGTAATGCTAGAACGAGCAGTCCTATATTTGAACATTTTCAAAATACACACAAAGGG